>NW_027513068.1:0-281041 GCF_048772815.1 Callospermophilus lateralis
ATGCTCCCCCTCCATCCCTATGGGCCAATGATTGACGATGGCCACGGGGAAAAAATGCAAGCCTACCAGTATTAGCCTTTCTCCTCGTCAGACCTATATAACTTAAAAAAATTATAATCCCCCTTTTTCTGAGGACCCCACCAGGCTCTCAGGTCTGGTTGAGTCATTGATGTTTTCACACCAGCCTACTTCGGATGACTGCCAAAAACTCCTAGGGATTCTCTTCATGACAGAGGAACAACAGTGAATCCTCCAGGAAGCTAGAAAAAAAAAATCCCTCAAACAAGATCTGTGTCTGACACAACTTCCCAAGATAATCAAAGGCGGCTTTCCCTTGAACCCACCCAACTGAGACCCCAAAATCTTTGAAGGTAGCGAGCATCTGTCCCCTTATCACCGGGCTCTAATAGTGTGTCTCCAAGCAGCCGCTAGCGACAAAGTAATTTGGCCAAGGTAAGAGAGATTATTCAAGGGCCTGATGATTCTCCCACTATGTTTCTAGAGAGAATTATGGACGCATATTGGAGATATACTCTTTTGATCATCAGGAAGAGAATCAAAGGCATCTGTCACGATGGCCTTTATTGGGCAAACTGGCTTGGATATTAAAACAAAGTTACAAAGCTAGATTGATTATAAGATATGACTTTCAGAGATTTAGTCAGAGAAGCCAAGAACGTATACTATAAGAGAGAAACTGAGGGAGAGAAGGGAGCAAGGGGAGGATAAAAGAAACAAAAGGCAGACTAAGGCGTTGACTAAGGTCCTGGTCACAAAAACAAATAGGCCAGAAATTAAGAAACAGGTAGACAAGAAGGGATAACATTGGCCCATGCCAGAGGCCACCCTGGCCTCAGATCAATGTGCCTACTCTAAAGAAAAAAGGACACTGGGCCAAAATTGCCCTAAAAAGCGACAGCCACACCAGCCAGCCATTCTGACTCTGGAGGATGACTAAGAAAGTCGGGGCTCAGATTCCCTCCCCAAGCTCAAGGTAACTTTTGAAGTGTTTCAAAAGTGATTATGGAAATCGAAAATGATGTGTTTGGAAAGAAGTCTCATGAAAAGATCAGTCAAGAAACATGGATGAATACATGTGTTCTGAAGCACGAAGTGAATGAAAGTCAGACAAATGCGTATGAATTTGCTAACTTGTGGATGAAATATATATCCTATGATGTGCATAAAGTGAATAAATAGTAATGTAGAAGTGTTGAATAAAATTGAACATCAAAATACACATCATGTCCCATAGTAATCTACTTGAATTGATGTTAAACAGGGTCAGTTACTGTAGAAATGTTAGGATATGTTTGCACCATTCAAAGAAGTTAGTTTTCAGTACTAGGAAACAAATATGTATTTCAGGTGGATGAATATTACTGAGAATAATCTTGTGAAAAGTTGATTAAAAATCCAAATACATCAATATGAATGAATTTAGGGAGTGCATAATAAGACACATGTTTTATATATATATATATATATATATATATATATATATATATATATATATATATATATATAAAAATAGCAATATATATGCCAATTGAAATTCATCATGAAATATATATCATCATCATATCCGAAAATATTCATTTTAATGAATATGGATTTTTATATAAGTTTGTTCAAATAGGAAGCTCACCCATGGGTTGAATTTTCAGTTCCAACATTGTTTAGGAGGAGTGATCACTTCTCACAATTTGTATGTGCCATGTCAGCCACCTCACGAGAATGTACGTGTGACACCAGGTAGGATTCTATATGTGCATATTAAAACACATGTGCTGAATAGGCTACTGAGAAAGGAAGACAGTAATTCATATATTTGTTAACTTTAAAAACACATGTAGAACTATTTCAATTAAAAATTGACTAGATTTATAACTCCTACCCTATATATTTCAAAAGGCATGTCCAACTATACACCCTGCCTCCTCTGAAATGCTTGTATTTCTATTCTGTTTGGGTTATGTTTCTCCATCATATTAGGATTAGTAGTCAGAGTCTAGTAGGGAATGGGTTAGTGTCAGGGATTTAGTATTTCAAATATATGCTGCATAAAAATCTTCCCACTCTCATTCAGAACAATGCCTAGACATTACCCTCGTCCCAAGTAAGACACAATTAGAGGAGAAGAGTTAAAAATTCTGTGAATACATATCTGGAAATGAATATTCTCATGAGTTCACAACCTTGGAGGTCGTAGAGGAGTTTTCAAAAGTATGGGACAGGGTAAGCACTCCACAAACATGGAGCTCTGCTGCCCTAAAGACTTCTTGAGAAACTGCCTCTGAGGTTGGGCACTTGAAATATATGTTTTCGTAAGGAGCTTTCTTTGTACTGAGACCATCAAAGCTGGGTGTGCATCTATGCGACCTAGAGGACATGGTTTCATATTTTCCAATGAACATGAGGCAGCAGTGCTGAATTCTCTCTATGTAGGTAAACTGTGTCCACTGGGGCCTAAGTGTCTCTGCGTGTGGACTGTGAAGCCATTTGGTCATCCTCTACTTTTCCTGGTGTTTCTTGCTGCTGCACTGGGAGTTTGGTATTTGCTTATGAAGTAAAAAAAGATCACCTGGGACACAGTGCTTGAGGGAGTTCTGTCACGTGTGGTGGGTAAGGGTCTGCAAGAGAATATACCAACAATGCTTCTATTCCACAAAGCTTTTCCCCTTGACCATAGCAACATAATTCTCAACATTTCCCTGAAACCTCTCTATATAACAAGATGCCGTTACAAATAAGGGTCTGGTGGTTGTACCATGTCAGTCACAAGGCATTTCGGAGCCAATGGAAGATCAACATGGCCCCACCACAGATGTTTCATCACACACCCCCCCTCCACTGCTCTAGGCCCACTACTCAGCAGGCTCCAATTTACTGGCATCTCTGTTCTACACCATTTTGATGAAACCTAGTCAATCAAGGTGCTGTCTGGTATACTCATGATCAGCAACCGGTTTTCCAAATTTTCTACAGTGCCACCTGGTCATGGAAATTTCAATAATTTTATTGTATTTATCTAGCCATTTTTCACGGATGAAGTTGGAGGCACTGTGGATTTCAATTCGTACAGGAACCATTAAATGATGAGAATCCTCATTTCAATGAAAGCTCTGTAGAACTGTTACAGACAAGGCTTCCCAGGGAGTGGCCAAAATGTCACATAAAATCAGACCCACTGAGGTCTACAATGTGAGGTCCATGTGTGTTTTGACTGTCACCCGTGCCTGCCAAGTCTTTCAGAAAAAAAAATCATGTGATATCCTGGCTGAGATTCCCAGTGCTCTGTGGAAAGCCACCCTGGGCCTAGATCTCAGTTTCCAAGGGAGACTCTCATGCGTGCCCTCCTAGAATCCCAACACAATACATGGCACAAGTTCTCTGAGATCAGATCCAGAATGCACTCTCTAAGTGTAATCACACCAGAGTTCAAGCCCATGTGGACCCAGGCATCTCCTTTAACTGCCACACAATGACCACAATTAAAACCAAAACACTCCCACATGGCCCTCATCTGTTTCCATATAGATACTCATCATAACCTCTGGCTGGAGGTTTCCATGAGGGGCGCAGTCCAAGACAGTGTCCAAAATAAGCTCCCTTGCCCCTCATTTGCCTAAAGTCAGGGTGGCCTGGACATACTTCCTGTGAACCAGGAGTGATCAAATAGGCATGCCGTTAATACTGCAGCGCTTCTTCAATTTGAGGCCTACTGAGTTAGAGGTATAGATTGTTTATGTGAATTAGAGTCATGAGAAAACCCAAGCACCTCTGCAGGGCTTTGAAGAACTCAATTGACACAAAGGATCCCTATTCTCACTTGATAGAGGTCAGGAACCTCACAGAGGAAAGCGAGACTTTATCCACAATGACTGGTCTATTTGCCATTTTGGTTTTAGATGCACACATGGATCTTTCTTTAGATCCATCTGGTGCTGAGAATCTAAGCCACAAACTCACACAGGGCCAAGATGCTAATTCAGACACATCCCTTTCCAAAGCAATTAAGCAAAGAGCCACAGGTGATGCCCATTCATTTCCATTTGAAAACTGTTTACTTCAGGCTTCACAAAGGGGTGGCCAGAGCAAGAACTTCCTGACATTCAGTTCAACAGAACAATATATAAGCAAAATGCCCAAAGCAGGGTTTTTCCACTGAGAATTTCCTGGTCACACTGATATCTGAGTTTTTTGAGATGCTCGCCATTCCCTTCAGCTATCCAGTACATGACCATGTCACAGAGCTTGGAGGTGGTACATATGTTAGACACAAAACCATGAGCCTATCCTGGAGAGTGAACAGAATTCATGAAGAAACCTGGAAATTAGGAATGTAGTAGGTTATGCCCATCTTTAAGTAAAGCCACAATCCATTCATAAATTGGGCAGGATGAAATGGGAAGCTTTCTACTAGACAGGAAACATCCATTGATGCACTCTCTTTTCTAATGTCTACAACCACGGACACCATGGGATACACAGACATAGAATCACTCGCCTTTTCAAACGACTTACAAGAAACAGTTCACTCCAAACCATACAAACCACCTTTCCTTCCTATTCTCACAACATGAGACAAAATCACAAACTCACAACCACACCCACAAAGGCACCTCCTTACCCTAAGTAGGTCTGTGACTCTATGGAGTGTCCTCTGACTGGTGGGCCAAACAATGTTCCCCCGAAATGTCCTGTCCTGTCTCAAATATGGTCTCCTTGGCCAACTCTATGAAGTTGTCAGGAGCCAGCAGTGGGCCACTACCTGCTTTTTCAGGAAAGGCCCCTCTTCAGAGCTGTCCTGGCTTTTGGTCATTCTAACATCAGTAGGTACAAAGAAAGACTGACTTCCAAACAAGTGAACCCACTGGGACTGGTACTGGGACTGGCTCTGTGTGCCTGGCTTCCAGGATCCCAAGTTCAGAGAGTTCCATCACCAAGGGAGTAAGGTGAGGTCACTTCCTTCAGGAACTGAATTAGGTCACTGCCTTGGCAACCACTTTATCCTAACAGTTGCTTCCAAGTGTCTCATTAAATGGAGGCTTCCACTACTTCCTGTGAAACATTCACAAGTTAGAATGGTATATCAACCATAGGAACCCGGTAATAGCTCTCCACACAGGCCTGGTTTGGTCCATCTCCTCTACATTGAGAAGAGAGGTTCTGATTCAGACACATTCCGTCATCCTGACCAGGTATTTTGCCATGGAAGATTACTTTTGCTTTCTCAGGTCCTCCATAGCTGACTACATATTCTCCAGGGATCATTTCTGCATTGAACTTGTGGTTCTAAACAGGTGAAAGATCCCCTACATTCCTGTATTGTAAGACCAACTCTGTCCCTGCTCTTCATTAAATTTACATTGAGGGAACAGTGTATTGTTAGGGTTAATAAAATGTTTGATGTTAGAAATCATTCTGCTGGATGTATAATGGTACTGGGAACCTGGGATATTTTTAAAAATATAGAGGTGAAATATATAAATGAAAAAAGGATGTCTAGGTAATTTTGAAGCCCAGAGAGGCAATGGGCCCTTCATTGGGATACATAGCTTTGATTTATGTTGTGCACAGATATCTCAGATATATCGATATGCAATGGCATAGGACCTTGTACCTTGGATGATTAAAATTCGAAGAGAACATCCAGTCAAAAAGGGATAGTCGGTAGGATTAGATAGATATTCGGTAGGTTAACAAAGAGTGAGTATAGGATTTGGAACAAAAGTTCTTTAGCAATAGGGTTTGGGTTAAAGTGTGAAAGTAAATATCAGCCCACTTGAAGGGTCAGTCACAATGATGAACAGGGGAAAATATGTAGGAAAGCAGATATCAATAGAGATATTACAAAATCAACAAGTGGGCCAAGGACCTGAACAGACACTTCTCAGAAGAAGACATACAATCAATTAATAAGTACATGAAAAAATTCTCACCTTCTCTAGCAGTCAGAGAAATGCAAATCAAAACCACCCTAAGATACCATCTCACTCCAGTAAGATTGGCAGCCATTAGGATGTCAAACAATAATAAGTGGTGGCAAGGATGTGGGGAAAAGGGTACACTTGTACATTGCTGGTGGGACTGCAAAATGGTGCGGCCGTTATGGAAAGCAGTATGGAGATTCCTGGAAAAGCTGGGAATGGAACCACCATTTGACCCAGCTATCGCCCTCCTTGGACTATTCCCTGAGGACCATAAAAGAGAATGCTATAGGGATACTGCCACATCAATGATCATAGCAGCACAATTCACAAAAGCCAGACTGTGGAACCAACCTAGATGCCCTTCAATAGATGAATGGATAAAAAAAATGTGGCATCTATACACAATGGAGTATTATGCAGCACTAAAAAATGACAAAATCATGGAATTTGCAGGGAAATGGATGGCATTAGAGCAGATTATGCTAAGTGAAGCTAGCCAATCCTTAAAAAACAAATGCCAAATGTCTTCTTTGATTTAAGGAGAGCAAGTAAGAACTGAACAGAGGGAAAGAGCATGAGGAAAATATTAACATTAAACTGAGACAAGTGATGGAAGGGAAAGGGAGAGAGAAGGGAAATTGCATGGAAACGGAAGGAAACCCTCATCGTTATACGAAATCACATATACAAGGTTGTGAGGGGAAAGGGGGGGGGAAGGGAGAGAACGGAACAATAACAGATGAGGTAGAGAGGGAAAATGAAAGGGGAGGGGAGGGGGGATAGTAGGGGATAGGAAAGTCAGCAGAATACAACAGTCACTAATATGGCATTATGTAAACATTGTGAATGTGTAACTGATGTGATTCTGCAATCTGTATTTGGGGTAAAAATGGAAATGCATAACTCACTTGAATCAAATTTATGAAAGATGAAAAAAATAAAAATTTTAAAAAGTACTAAATTGGCTCATCCTAACATTAAAAAAACAGATATTACAAAATCAGGCAAAGTATAAAGTGAGTGATATGATTAGATATTTTCAACAGGGTTGATTTTGAATATATAATCTTAGGAAGAAACAAATATGTAGTCACCAATAGGATTGATATTTGAGAGCATTAGGCAACCTGAACATGGAAGTAATCCATGTTCACTTTCCATTTAGGCTTTAGTACAATAATAAGTGTGAACTTTGCATTTTGTGTCCAGAATATTACTGTGATAAAATGTATATGTAGATTAGGTGACATCAGTATTTCTTTCACCATTTCTGTGAGTAATATTTTGAAGACATATACATAAGTATTGGTTGTACAAAAAGCTGTACCCTGTGTCTATGTATATACAGATAATTCATGAATAGACCATACTGTGAATAAATAGTATAGCTGGTTCCACTTTAAATAATGGATTGAATTGATATTCACAACGGAGTGGTCTGAGGCAAAAACCTTCCTGAAATTCAGGGCAACAGAACAATAGGTAAACAAAACGCACAAAGCAGGGTTTCTCCACTGAGACTTTCCTGGTCACACTGATATCTGAGTTTTCCTAGATGCTCGCCTTTCCCTTCAGCTATCCAGTACATAGCCATATCACATAGCTTTGAGGTAGTATATATCTTGGTCACAAAACAATGAGGCAATTCTGGAGAGTGTCCAGAATTCAGGATGTAAACAGAAACTTTGGAAGATAGCAGGTTTTGCCCTTCAATAAGGAAAGCCGCAGTCCATTAATAAATCGGGCAGGATGAATGTTGCGAAGCTTTCTCCTAGACAGGACACATCCATTGATGCATTTTCTTTTCTAATGTCTACAACCACGGACAGAGTGGGATACACAGACATAGAAGCACTCGCCTTGTCAAAGGACTTACTAGAAACAGTCCACGCCAATTCAAACAAACAGCCTTTCTTACATCTTCTCAGAACCTGAGAAAAAAACCATACACACACCTACACCCACAAAGGCACCTCCTTTGTGGAGTGTCCTCTGAATGGTGGGCCATACTATATTCGCCAAAAATTGCCTGTTGTATCTCAAATCTGGTCTCCTTGGCCAACTCTGTGCAGTTGTCAGGAGCCAGCGGTGAACCAATACCTGCTTTCTCAGGAAAGGCCTTATTCAGAGCTTTCCTGGCATCCTCACATCTGTTGGTACTAAGAAAGACTGACTCTGTCCTTGGTAAATTGAAACAAGTGAGACCACAGGGACTGGGACTGCAACTGGCTCTGGGTGCCTCTCTTCCTGGATCCCAAGTTCAGAGAGTTCCATCACCAAGGAAGTGCAGTGAGGTTACTTCCTTCAGGAACTGAATGAGGTCACTGCCTTGGCAACCTCTTTGTCCTAACAGTTACTTCTAAGGGTCCCATGAGATGGAGTCTGTCCCTACTTTCTGTCACACTTTCACAAGTTAGAATGGTATATCAACCATTGGCACCTGGGAAGAGCTCTCCACACAGGCCTGATTTGGTCCATCTTCTCTACATTTAGAAGATAGAGGTTGATTCAGACACATCCATTCATCATGATCAGGTTGTTTACCATAAAAGATGACTTTTCCTCTATCAGGTCCTTCATAGCTGCCTACATCTTCTCCAGGGATCATTTCTGCATGGACCTTTGATTTTCTCAGAAGGTGGAAGATCCCCTACATTCCTGTATTGTAAGACTAACTCTGTCCCTCCTCTTTTGTAAAGTTAGATTGAGGGAAGAGTGTATGTTTAGGGTTAATAACATGTTTGATTTGGGTTAGGAATCTCTCTGCCGCATGAATAATGGTATTGGGAACCTGTGATATTTACAAGAATATATAGGTGAAATGTAAGTATGAAAACAGAAATCTAGGTAAGATTCGAAGTCAGAAGGGCATTGGGTCCTTGAGTGGGATTCTTAGGTTTGAATTATGTTCTGCATATATGTCTCCGATAAATTGAAATACAATGGTTTAGGACCTTATACCTTGGATGATTAATTGTCGAAGAGAACATCGAGTCAAAAAGCAATAATCAGTAAGATTAGGAAGATAGTCAGTAGGTTTAGAAATAAAAGTGAGTATAGGATTTAGACCAAAATTTCTTTAGCAATAGGGTCTCGGGTAGACATTGAATGTAAATGTCAGCATATGTGAAGTGTCAGACACAATGATGAACTGCGGAATATATGTAGGAAAGCAGATATCAATAGAGATATAAGGAAATCAGGCAAAGTATAAACTGAGTGATAGAATTAGACATTTTCAACAGCCTTGAAGTTGAATATATAATCTTAGAAAGAAACAAATATGTAGTCACCAATAAGATTTACATTTGAGAGCATTAGGCAACTTGGACATGGTTGTTTTTAGTAATTCATGCTCACTTTCCATTTAGGCTTTGATACAATCATGAGTGTGACCTTTGTTTTTTGTGTCCAGAATATTACTGTGATAAAAAAAGAAATATATATATATATATATACACACACACACACACACATATATAGATAGATAAGGTGACATGAATATTTCTTCTACCATTTCTGGGAGCAATGTTTTGAAGAGGTATAAATTAGTATTGGGGGAACAAAGAGGTGTACACTGTGTCTATGAATATAGAGATAATGCATTAATAGACCATACTGTGAATAAATAACATACCTGGTTCCAACTTTAATAATGGATTGAATTGAAATGTGAAAATGTACAGGAAATCTTATATTGATATACACACATTTATTTCAACCATTTATACATCTAATGGTAATATTAATGTTATGGTTTATCTTGAAGAGTGTGTGGGTTTAGCTTCAAAATTGATTATGGAAATCGAAAATAATGTGTTTGGAAAGAAGTCTCATGAAAAGACCAGTCAAGTAACATGGAGGAATACATGTGTTCTGAAGCAGAAAGTGATTAAAAGTGAAACAAATTCCTATAATTTTGTGAACTTGTGAATGAAATATATATCCTATGATGTGCAAAAACTGAAGAAATAGTAATGTACCAGTGTTGAATTAAAATGAACGTCAAAATAGACATCATGTCCCCTAGGAATCTATTTGCATTGATGTTAAACTGGGTCAGTTACTGCAGAAATATTAGGATTTGTAAGCACCATTGATTGAAGTTAGTTTTCAGCACTGGGAAACAAATATGTATTTCAGGTAGATGATTATTTCTGAGAATAATCTTGTGAAATGTTGATTATAAATCCACATACATGAACATGAATGAATTTATGGAGTGTATATAAGACACATATATTTTATATTTTATAAAATCTGTAGAGTGTATATATATATATATATATATATATATATATATATATATATATATACAAAAAAAACCACAAAAATTCATTAAAAAGTATCAATATATATATGCCAATCGTAATTCATCATGTAATATATATCATCCACAGAAGCAAAAATATTTATTTTACTAAACATGGGTTTATGTATAATATTGTTCTAATAGGAAGCTCACCCATAGTTTGAATTTTCAGTTCCAACAGCGTTTAGGAGCACTGATCTCTTATTACAATTTGTTTCTGCCAAGTCAGCCAACTCATAAAAATATATGTGTGATACCAAGTAGGAATCTATATGTGCATATAAAAAGTACAAGTGCTGAGTAGGCTACAGAGAAAGGGAGACAGGAATTCACATATTTCTTAACTTTAAAAACGCATGGAGAGAGCTGCGGATGTGGCTCAAGTGGTAGCGTGCTCGCCTGGCATGCGTGCGGCATGGGTTCGATTCTCAGCACCACGTGAAAACAAAGATGTTGTGTCCGCCGATAACTAAAAAATAAATATTATAGAATTCTCTCTCTCCTCTCTCACTCTCTCTTTAAAAAAAACACATGGAGGACTATTTCAATTAAAAATTGAGTAGATTTATAAAACCGACCCTTTATCATGCAAGAGGGAAGTCCAACTATACACCATGCTTCCTCTGAACTGCTTGTATTTTCATTCTTTTGGGGTATTTTTCTCCATCATATTAGGATTAGTAGTCAGAGTCTAGTAGGGTATGAGTTAGTGTCAGGGATTCAGTATTTCGAATGGAAAATTTGAAAATGGATCAATGTGTATGCAAATGTGTACTACAAAAAAATTTTCCCACTCTCATTCAGAACAATGCCTTGACATTACCTTCACCCCAAGTAAGACACAATTAGAGGAGAAGAGTTAGAAAATCTTTGAATACATATCTGAAATTGAAAATGCTTAGGGTTCACAACCTTGGAGATTGTAGAGGAGTTTCCAAAAGTAAGGGACAGTGTAAAAACTCTACAAACATGGAGATTTGCCTGCCTAAAGACGTCTGGAGAAACTGCCTTTAGGTTGGGCACTTGAAATATATGTTGCTGTCAGGAGCTTTAGCTTCCTTTCTAGTGAGACCATCAAAGCTGGGTCTTCATCTCTGTGATCTGGAGGACATGGTTTATAATTTTCCAATAAACATGAAGCAGCAGTGCTGAATTCTTGCTTTGTAGGTAATCTGTGGCCACTGGGGGCTAAGTGTCTCCCCATGTGGACTGCGAAGCCATTTCATCATCCTCCACTTTTCATAATGTTTCTTCCTGCTGCACTCGGAGTTTGGTATTTGCTTCACGAAATACAAGGAGTTCAACTGGGACACAGAGCTGCAGCGAGTTCTGTCACGTGTGGTGGATCAGGGTCTGCAGGAGAATGCACCAACAGGGCTTGTATACCACATAGGATGCCCCCTTGACCATAGCAACCTGATTCTGAACATTGCCCTGAAACCTCTCCATATAACAAGTTGCCTTTACATATAAGGGTCTGCTCGCTGCACCATGTCAGTCACAAGCCATTTGGAAGCCAATGGCAGATCCACATGGCCCCACCTCAGATGTTTTATCACACATTTGCTCACTACTGCTCTAGGCCCACTACTCAGCAGGATCCAAATTACTGAGATCTCTGTTTTACACCATTTTCATCAAAACCAGTCAATCAAGGCACTGTCTGGTACACTCGTGATCAGCAACAGGACATCCAAAGGTTCTTCATTGCCACCTGGTCATTGGAATTTCAAAAATTTCATGGTATTTATCTAGCAAATTTTCAATTATGAAGTTGGAAGCACTATGGCTTTCAAATCATTCAGGAATCATTCAATGGTGAGGAAGCTCATTTCAATGAAAGCTTTGGAGAACTCTCACAGGCAAGGCTTCCCAAAGAGTGGCCTAAAGGTCACATGAATCCAGGCCCATCGAGGTCTACAATTGAGGTCCATGTGTGTTTTGACTAGCAAATATGGCTTCCAAGTCTTTCAGAATAAAATAATGTGATATCCTGGCTGAGATTCCCAGTGCTCTGTGGAAAGCCACCCTAGGACTAGATCTCAGTTTCCAACGGAGACTCTCATGCGTGGCCTCCTAAATTCCCAACACAATTCATGGCAATACTTCTTTGATGATTGATCCAGAACTCAGTGTTTAAGGGGAATGACACCAGAGTTCAAGCCCAGGTGGATCCAGTCATCTCTTCCAACTGCCACATGAATGACTACACTTAAAACCAAAACATTCCCACATGGTCCTTACCTTCTTCCATATAGACACTCATCATTACCTCTGGCTAGAGTTTTTCATGTGGGACGCATCCCAAGAGAGTGTCCAAAATAATCTTCCTTGCCCCTCATTTGCCTAAAGTCAGGGTGGCATCGTCACCCTTCCTGTGAACCTGGAGTGATCCAATAGGCCTGCCATGAATACTGCTCTGCTTCTTCAATTTGAGTCCTACTGACTCTCAGGGATAGATTCTTTAAGTGATTTGGAGTCACAAGAAAACACAAGCACCTCTGCAGTTCTTCAAAGAACTCATTTGACTTAAAGGATCCCTATTCTCACTTGACAGAGGTCAGAATCCTAACAGAGGAAGGCAAGAGACTGATCAACAATGACAGATTTTTGGCCATTTTGGTTTTGATTGCACACATGGAATCTATCCTTAGATCCATCATGTGCTGAGAATCTAAGCCACAACCTCATACAGGGCCAAGAGGCTGATTTAGACACATCCTTTTACAAGCAATTAAGCAAAGAACCACAGGCGATGCCCATTCATTTCCATTTGAAAATTGTTTTCTTCAGGCTTCACAAAGGGGTGGCCTGAGGCAAAGACCTTCCCGACATTCAGGACAACAGAACCATAGGTAAGCAAATGAACCAAAGCAGGATTTCTCCACTGAAAATTTACTGGTCACACTGATATCTGAGTTTTCTAAGATGTTCCCATTCTCTACAGCTATCAAGTATATAGACATGTCTCAGAGCTTGGAGGTGGTACATATCTTGGAAACAAAACCATGAGCCTATTCTGGAGAGTGGCCAGAATTCAGGAAGAAAACAGGAACTTAGGAATTTAGTAGGTGTTGCCCATCCATAAGGCAAACCACAGTCCATTCTTTAATTAGGCAGGATGAATGCTGGGAAGTTTTCTACTAGACAGGACACACCCTTTGATGCCTTCTCTTTTCTAATGTCTACAACCACGGACACAGTGGGATACTCAGACATAGAAACACTAGCCTTGTCAAACGACTTACTAGAAACAGGCCACTCCAACCCAAACAAACAGCCTTTCCTACCTATTCTCAGAACATGAGAGAAAACCACAAACTCACTCCACACCCACAAAGGCACCTCCTTAACCCAAGTAGGTCTGTGACTATCCGGAGTGTCCTCTAACTGGTGGGCCATACTATGTTCCTCTGAAATGGCCTGCCCTTTCTCAGATCTGGTCTCCTTTGCCAACTCTGTGAAGTTGTCAGGAGCCAGTGGTGAACCAATACCTGCTTTCTCAGGAAAGGCCCCTCTTCAGAGATCTTCTGCCATTTGACAATGCTCATATCAGTCGGTACCAAGGAAGACTGACTCTGTCCTTGGTAAATCCAAACAAGTGAGACCACTGGGACTGGGACTGGGACTGGCTCTGGGTGCCTGGCTTCCTGCATCACAATTTCAGATTTTTTGATGACCAAGGAAGAGAGGTGAGGTCACTTCCTTCAGGAACTGAATGAGGTCACTACATTGGCCACCACTTTGTCCTAACAGTTGCTTCGAAAGGTCCCATGAAATGGAGGCTGCCCCTACATCCTTTGACACTTTCACAAGTTAGAATGGTATATCAACCATAGGCACCTGGAAACAGCTCTCCACACAGGCATGGTTTGATCAGTTCTCTACATTAAGAAAGGAGAGGCTGATTCAAACACATCTCTTCATACTGACCCGGTTGTTTGCCATGGAATATGACTTTTTCCCTCTTAGGTCCTTCATAGCTGCCTGCAACTTCTTCAGGGTATAATTTCTGCATGGTCCTTTGATGTTCTCAGCAGGTGGAAGAGCCCCTACATTACTGTATTGTAAGATAAACTCTGTCTCGGCTCTTCTGTAAAGTTAGTTTGAGGGAACAATGTATGGTTAGGCTTAATAACATGTTTCATTTGAGTTAGGAATCATTCTGCTTAATGAATAATGGTATTGGGAACTTGCGATATTTACAAGAATATATTGGTGAAATATAAGTTTGAAAACAGAAATCTAGATAAGATTTGAATCCAGGAAGGGCATTGGGCTGTTGATTGGGATACTTAGCTTTGAATTATGTTCTGCACAGATGTCTCAGATAAATCAATATACAATGGCATAGGACCTTGTACCTTGGATGATTGCTTGTCGAAGAGATCATCCAGTCAAAAAGGGATAGTCTTTAGGATTAGGAAGATAGTCGGTATGTTAGAAAAAAGAGTGAGTATAGGATTTGGCCCAAAATTTCTTTAGCAATAGGGTTTTGGATAAAGAGTGAATGTAAATGTCAGCACATGTGAAGAGTCAGTCACAATGATGAACTGGGGAAAATATGTAGGAAAGCAGATATCAATAGAGACATTAGGAAATCAGGAAAATATAAAGTGAGTGATAGGATTAGTCATTTTCAACAGGGTTGAGGTTGAATATATTATCTTAAGAAGAAACAAATATGTAGTCACCAATAGGATTGATTTGAGAGCGTTAGGCAACCTGGATATGGATGTGTTTAGTAATCCATGCTCACTTTCCATTTAGGCTTTGGTGAAAGGTTAATAAAATAGGTACTTGTTACTTACTGTTTTTCTGTATGCTTAACAAAACACTGTTGAAGTCTTGAGGACTGTTTGCTAATCTTGTTTCCAGAATGTGCTGTCCCCAACTGCCAAACTGCAAATGTATACCCTCACCCGTTTGCACGCAAACCACCCACTTGCCCTGACCCATCAATAAACTTCCCTCCCTGCCCTCTCCAAGGAAAGCATATAAGCTCTGCTTAAGCTGTTCTAATTGCTCTCTGCTCTATTCAAGTGAGTTCTGAGCCCCAGAATGCTGGACCCATAATAAACCATTTACTGTTGCTTGAGACATTCCTCTGGTGGTCTCTTCCTCTGATGCTTGCCCGACCTTTACATCTGGAGGCACGAGCAAGATCCGGCAGCGGCGGATGAAAGATCCCCAAGGGGCTCTTTTCAGGGTAAGTAAGGGAACTCTTTTTGGTTTTAGGTTTCAGGTTAGGGCTTGGCAAAATGGCTATTGGTGATGAGCGTGAGCTCTCTCTGACAGAGGCTGACATACGTGTCACAGAGCCACAGGCCACGTCCCTGGGGGATGCCCCAGAGGACTCAGGAAATCGAGGAACAATAGTCTCCTTGACTCAGTGATATTTTGCTTCGAATTCAGTATTGCCAGCCCATCACGTTTTGCCGGCTACTCAGTCCTGGCCTCAGTATTGGACGTCCATTGCCTGTCTTTATTGTCTTGTCTTGTCAGTGTAGTGTGTGATTTCTTTCACTGTTTGTGTATCTCTCATTTTGGGACAGAGCACTTCAACACCTCTCTTCCTGACCCTTGATCACTGGACCAAAGTCTGTGCAAGGCCCAGAATCTTTCTTTTTCAGTAAATTGCTGGACCTGGCAGACCCTCTGTGCCTCAGAATGACCCACCTTTGGAGTTGGATAGCCCCTAGAAACATCTACTTCCCACTAATTTGAAACGTCAGAGATTTTGTCTTTCAACCGGGGCCACATAGACATCCAGATCAACAGCCATATATCTTAACTTTGCAGGACCTCTGCAAATCTCCTCCTACATGGGTGAAGCCTTTCTTTGTCTCTGCGCCCACTCCTACTCCTTCCACCATGATTCTATCTCACAAACCCTCTGCTCTTCCTCCTCCAACCTCTGTTCTCCCTGAGTCTCAAGACTCTACTGGACTCTCCTACCCTTCTTATCCGCTGCCGTCGTCCACCAACCCCCAACAACCTCTAAGTGATTCCTTTGCTGCTGACTCAGCCTCTCTGCCATTGGAGAAAGCTAGGCCGGCCCAGTGCCCACCAGATGACTCCCCCTTGTCACACACACAGCCCCTCCTTCCCTGGAGAAAGCTGGCCCGGCTAAAAGAACTCAAAGAACTCCCTGGTGTTTTCACACCTGCCTACTTGGGATGACTGCCAACAAATCCTAGGGATTCTCTTCATGACAGAGGAACGAGAGAGAAACTTTCTGGAAGCTAGAAAAAAATATCCTCGGACCAGATGGGTGACCAACACAACTTCCCAACATAATCAAAGCCGGCTTACCCTTGAACTGACCCAACTGGGACCCCGACACCTTTGAAGGTAGGGAGCATCTGTCCACTTATTGCCGGGCCCTAATAGTGGGTTTCCAACCGGCCGCTAGCCAACCAAATAATTTGGCCAAGGTAAGAGAGATTATTCAAGGGCCTGATGAATATCCCTCTATGTTTCTAGAGAGAATTATGGAGGCGTATAGGAGATATACTCCTTTCGATCTTCAGGCAGAGGATCAAAAGACATATGTCATGATGGCCTTCATTGGGCAAGCTGATCTGGATATTAAAAGAAAGTTACAATACTTAGATGGATTACAAGATATGACTTTGAGAGATTTACTCAGGGTAGCCGAGAAAGTATCCTATAAGAGAGAAACAGAGAGAACGAAAGGGAGCAAAGGGAGGATGACAGATGAAAAAGACAGATGAAGGTATTAACTAAGGTCCTGGTCACAACAATAAATAGGCCAGAAATTAAGAAACAGGGAGACAAGAAACGATACCTGGGTCCCCACCAGAGGCCACCCTTGGCCTCAGATCAATGTGCCTACTGTAAAGAAAAAGGACACTGAGCCAAAAAGTGCCCTAGAAAGAGACAGCCACGCCAGACAGACTTTCTGACTCTGGAGGTTGACTGAGAATGTCGGGGCTCAGATCCCTTCCCCGAGCTCAGGGTAACTTTTGAAGTGAAGGGGACCCCATAAACTTTGAAGTGGATACAGCAGCAGTATACTCAGCCCTTAAGGCCCCACTGGGCCCTCTATCAAATAAAAGGTCTCTAGTTCAAAGGGCTAACAGCAGTAAATATCAGACTTAGACAACTAAGTGGACCATGGACATGGGGAAAGGAAAAATCCAACATTCCTTCCTAGTAATCCCAGAATGCCTGGCCCCATTGATGGGCAGAGATCTGCTCAGTAAGCTCCGGGCCAAAACAACTTTTAACCCCGAAGGCCCCAAAATGAAATTTCTAAATCCTTCATTAAAAACTCCTATAGTCATGGCTTTATAAATGTCAGTCAAAGATGAACATCCACTTTTCACACACCCCAAGAATGATCAAACAGGCAAGCTACCCCAGAAATGGATAACAGATTACCCAGATGCCTGGGCAAAAATTGTTGGGTTAGGACTAGCCATGAAACAACCTCCAATAACAGTGGAGTTAAAAACCTCAGTCTCCCCAATCAATGTCAAACAACATTCTCTGAGCAAAAATGCTAAAGATGGGTTAAGGCCCCATATTCAGAAATATCTGGCTTTAGGGTCCTAAGGCCCTGTCAATCGGCCTGGAACACTCCCCTGCTACCAGTAAAAAATCCAGGAACTGGGGACTATCCCCATTCAAGACCTAAGAGAGATCAACAACAGAGTGCAGGACATTCACCCCACGGTAAATAATTTGTACAATCTGCTTATCACTCTGAACCCTGAGTAGAAATGGTATGGACATAAAGATGCTATCTTTTGCATGCCTCTGCATAAAGACAGTCAGTTTCTGTTTGCTTTTGAGTGGGTAGACCCAGAAACCGGAACGTATGGTAAACTAACATGGACTAGACTCCCACAGGGGTTCAAAAACTCCCCCACTCTCTTTGATGAAGCCCTCCACAGAGATGTCAACAACTTCAGAACTATGCACCCCGAAGTCACCCAGCTTCAATACGTGGATGACCTGCTACTGCAGCCAACACCAAGGAAAACTGTGAGTCTGGGAACCAAGCATTATTATGTAAGCTTGCTCAACTCGGGTATAGAGCTTCTTCCAAAAAACCCCAAATTTGCCAGCAAGAAGTAGTCTTCCTGGGCTATTTCCTTAGAGGTGGTAAACGTTGGCTCACTGAGCCCAGAAAACAAACGGTTGTGCAGACACACCCCCCCCCAGCAGCAGACAACACAGAGAGTTTCTTGGGACTACTGGGTTTTGCAGGTTATGGATTCCTGTGTTTGCGTCCTTAACTTCTCCTTTATACCCGCTGTTAAAGGGAGATGCCCAATTCCAATGGACCCCTGAGCACCAGCAAGCTTTTGATAACATCTAACAACACTGGCACTGAACTCCTCAAGTTCACTGAGCCAAGCCTGCAATTTCAGAAATCCCTACACTACGTTAAAAATGTACATCAATTCACACACCTTGGTTCAAAGAAACTGCAGGCATTCCTGAAGGATCAAAAACAGAGTTTTCCACTAACCGACTCACAGCGAAAGGACATAACTGAACGGGTAACAAAACCCTGTCCGTTCTGTCAATAGGTTAATGCTTACCCTTCCAAGCTTCCTGCAAAATAGCACCTATGAACAACCAGACCAGGACAATTCTGGGAAGTGGACTTTACTGAAATTAAGCCAGCGAGGTATGGACTTCAATATCTCCTAGTGTTTGTAGATATATTTTCAGGATGGATTGAAGCCTTCCACACAAAAAAAGGCACAAATGGTGGTAAAAAATCCTGAAAGATATTTTTCCATGATACGGCCTACCTAAGGGTATATTGTCTGATAATGGACCGGCGTTCATGGCCCAGGTAAGTAAGGTGTTAGCCAGGACCCTGGGAATAAATTGGAAGTTACATTGTGCTTATAGACCCCAGAGCTCAGGACAGGTTAAAAAAAATTAATAGAACCATTAAAGAGACCTTAACGAAATTAAGCTTAGAGAGGGCATCAAAGGTTGGACTATGCTCCTGCCTTATGCACTGTTTCATGCAAGAAATACTCCCTCTGTTTCTTTGAGTAACCTCACCTCCTTTGAAATTCTCTATGGGGCCCCTCCTCCAGTAAGGACCTAACCCCAACTCTAAGACCTACCGATCCCTTCCACACCCCCTTGCTTGACAAACTTAAAGCTCTTGAAAGAACTCAGCAATACCTGTCAAACCAGCTGGCCACTGCCTACCAACCTGGTGAAGAGGAGACTCCACATCGATATCAAATAAGAGACTTCGTCTACATAAGATGACTTCAGGTGTCATCCCTGGAACCCCGATGGACAGGACCATACCAGGTGCTACTTATAAAACCTACAGTGGTAAAGGTAGATGGAATCACTTCCTGGATCCTAATTCTCATCTCAAGCCTGCGCCCTGTCCAGACTCTGGCTTGAAAGTGGAAAAGACTGGTAACCCTTTCAAATTGCATATTGTCCATGTGGATAAGGCTATAGACTCTCCCCTTGGCCACCACTAGTCCTAACCATCATCAGCCCATTCAGCAGCGATGGCTGATCACAAATCCTATTAGACAAGAAGTATGGTCTGTCTTGCATACAGCCCCCTTAGGGACCTGGTGGCCATCTCTCCACCCAGATATTTGTCAGCTGAGTATACGTCTTTCCAATTGGGATATCTCTGATGAAGAGGATCCCATTAAAATTTCATTAAATTTCTTCCGTACCATAGATAATGGAAACAAACATTATGGATGTAGGGACATGCAAGTCTGATGCAGGTTGGCTAGCCTAGATTACTATGTTTGCCCGGTGGACTATCAAAGCCACAAACAACCACGGCTGTGTGGGGGAAAAGCCGTCTTCTTCCGTAAGTCATGGGGATGTAAGCATACAGGGGCTGCCTGGTGGAACCCAAACTCCTCATCAAATTCAGTTCACAGCATTGGCCATATTACCAATTAGACAACCAAAACCGATGGCCCGCAGAGGGGTGTCTAGATCCTCAAATTCTGTGTGACTTTTTCAACTTCGGCAAGTGCTCAAAAGGATGGAAGAAAATTCCCCTATGTGTATGCCTTTTCCCTCCTTTGCTCACATCATGAACTATGTTTCTCCAATAGATCCTTCTGCTCCAGACTCTCTGCTGTCACTCTCACATCAACAACCTGATTTCTCCCCTCCAATTACTAGATCAAAAACCCAAACCTCCGCTGGTTCTCAGACCATTGCCCCCTTGCTGAGGTAGCAGGTACTGAGGTACCCTTCCACCCACTCACTCCTCTCTTCTCCTGTCAGTGCCCACACCGGGTCCCACCAGGTCCTCTTACCAGCTAACCCAAAGCTCAAACCAGCTGAGGAGTGCCCTCAGACGCCTATCCAAATTGTAATGAAAATGGCCTTTAAAGTTGCTTTGTCATCACTAAAAACAGGTTACTAAGAATTTAATGTCCCTCACAGGCTTTTTGGGATACTCACTCCTGTCTTCCCATCTGCTCTACCTGTTCTACTGCTCACGTTTTGTTGCCAGGAAAATTCCAAACCCTTTTCCCATTATTCTTTTATATCTCTTTTTCCTCATTCTCAGAACCACAGAACTGCTCTCACCCCCCGCCTTCCCCGTCTTCCCCTCTGTACCAGGCCCACAGAAAAATCTGAAATGGCCTTCTCCAGAAGTCTTCATCGTGGCTGACTTTAGGACTTTCAGCAACAAAGTCCCTATAAAAGAGTTCAGTGTACATAAACTTCCTCTTTTCGTGTTGCTCTGTTATACTTGGCCACTGGCTGGAAAAATCAGCACTTCTAAGCTAGACACCCCCTTACTAGTTTTTCACAAAATATGTGAACAAGGCCTCTGGCCTTGAGCTCAGGCTTCCAGAGATGGCTATATTTCCAAGATAAAGAAGTTACCAACTGGGCTCCATGGTAACAGCTAGCAGGGAGAAAATAAAAGAGAAGAAAAAAGCTCTCCCCCTCCCAGATGTCCTTAAAAAGTTATCTTTCCCAGAGAAGAGGAAAATAAAAACAGAACAAAAAACTGCTTTTTGTGAACTTCTGCAGACTGTAAATTTCTGAGTCTTTTCTCTTACATGTTGGGTACAAAATTCTGAAACTACCTAAACTTGGGATTCAGGGGATTAATTGATTACAATAGAAGCAATGCCCTCTATATCCGGTTGCAACCAAATAGGACTGTTTCCCTGTCTTCGGTGCTATCTTAGGTGCCTTGCCTTGTCCATACCTACAACAGTATAATTCTATATACTTAAACATTGTTTATTCATAGAATTATCAACAGATGTGATTAATTATGTAATGGTGCAGATGTTTCCCTGAGTGCTCTATCATGAGGCAGGATCATTTAAATTTCAAATAGGGGGGCATACAACCCGGTTCTGCTGGCAACCTGTATCTTGCACTTTAGCCATCCTATGAGGAATAGTAGTTGCTGCAGAGGTGGGCACAGGTACCACTGCCCTAATCCATGGGACACAACAAATGACCCAATTAGAAGCAGCAATACACCAAAACTTAAAGATATTAAAAAACCACCATCACAGCTTTACAAGAATCTTTAACCTCTCTCTCTGAAGTTGTTTTACAGAACAGGCGACGGTTCGACCTCCTCTTCATGAGAGAAGGGGCCTTTGTCCTGCATTGAGGGAAGAATGTTGTTATTATGCCTACCATACTGGAGTTGTAAAAGAATCTATGATTAAATTAAGAAGAAGCATTGAAGAGCATCAACAAGAGAGAGAGGCCCAAAAAGGGTGGTTTGAGTCTTGGTTCACAGAGTCCCCCTGGTTAACTACGCTTTTATCAGCCCTGGCCGGTCCCTTAATAATCCTCACATTATTGCTAACTGTAGGACCCTGTTTGCTCAACCGTGTAATTTCCTTTCTCCAAGCTCAAATTGGACAAGTTAAACTTATGGTAATCAGAAATCAATATACCACACTAGCAGACATAAAATGTGACATCCCCAATGATCACTATTATGATTTAATGTAACCAAAAGAAAGTGGGGAATGAAAGGTAAATAAAATAGGTAATTGTCACTTCCAGTTTTACGGTATGCTTAACAAAACACTGTTGATATCTTGAGAACTGTTTGCTAATCTTGTTCCCTGAATGTGCTGTACCAACTGCAAAACTGCAGAATGTACTCCCTCACCCATTTGCACGCAAACTACCCACTCGCCCTGACCCATCAATAATCTTCCCTCCCTGCCCTCTCCAAGGAAAGTATATAAGCTCTGCTTAAGCTGTTCTCAGGGCTCTCTCCTCTATTCAAGGGAGCTCTGAGCCCCAGCATGCTGGACCCCCATAAACTTTTGGCTGTTGCATTAGACAGTCCCTGGTAGTCTCTTCCTCCGATGCTCGCCTGACATTTACATTGGTAAAATAATAAGTGTGAACATTGCTTCTGTGTCCAAATGTACAAATTAATATTGGGGGTACAAATAGGTGTACCCTGTGATATGAATATAGAGATAATGCATGAATAGGCAATACTGTGAATAAATAATAAAATGGGTTCCAAATTTAATAATGGATTCAATTGAGATCTGAAAATATACAGGAAATCTTATATTGATACACATACATTCATTCCAACCAGTTATACATCTAAACGTTGTATTAGGATTATGGTTTGTCATGAAAAGTGTGTGAGTTTTGCTTCAAAACTGATTATGAAAGTTGAAAATAATGTGTTTGGAAAGAAGTCTCATGAAAAGACCAGACAAGAAACCTGGAGGAATCCATGTGTTCTGAAGCAGGAAGTTATTGAAAGTGAAACAAATGCCTATAAGTTTGCTAATTTGTGGATGAAATATATATCCTATGATGTGCATAAATTGAAGAAATAATAATGTACCAGTGTTGAATAAAAATGAACGTCCAAATACACATCATGTCCCATAGTAATCTACTTGCATTGATGTTAAACTGGGTCAGTTACTGTACAAATATTAGTATTTGTATGCAACATTAACTGAAGTTAGTTTTCAGTACTGGAAACAAATATGTATTTCATGTGGATGAATATTTCTGAGAATAATCTTGTGAATACTTGATTATAAATCCATATACATGAACATGAATGAGTTTAGGGAGAGTATATAAGACACATATATTTCATATTTTGAAAAATCTGGAGAATATATATATATATATATATATATATATATATATATATATATATACAAAAAAACACACACAGAGACATTAAATTACCAATATATATGCCAATCGAAATTTATCATGAAATATATATCATCAACAGATGCAAAAATATTTCTTTTACTGAACATGGATTTATGTTTAATGTTGTTCAACTAGGAAGCTCACCCATAGGTTGAATTTTAAGATCCAACAGGGTTTATGAGGAGTGATTTCTTCTCATAATTTGTATCTGCCAAGTCAGCCACCTCACAAGAATGTACATGTGATACCAGGTAGGATTCTATATGTGCATATAAAATTACATGTTCTGAATAGGCTACAGAGAAAGGGAGACAGGAATTTATATATTTATTAACTTTAAAAACACAAGGAGAACTATTTCAATTAAAAATTAACTAGATTTATAACACCTACCCTTCATAATGCAAATGGCAAGTCCAACTATACACCATGCCTTTTTTGAACTGCTTGTATTTCTATTCTGTTTGGGTTAGTTTTCTCCATCATATTAGGATTAGCAGTCAGAGTCTAGTAGTTTATGAGTTACTGTCAGGGATTAAGTATTTTGAATGGAAAATTGGAAAATGAATCTAATGTGTATGCATATATGTGCTACACAAAAATCTTCCCACTCTCATCCACAACAATGCCTTGACATTAACTTCGTCCCAAGTAAGACACAATTAGAGGAGAAAAGTTAGAAAATCTGTGAATGCATATGTGGAATGGAATATACTCAGGAGTTCACAACCTTGGAAGTGGTAGAGCAGTTTCCAAAAGTAAGGCACATGGTAAACACTCCACAAACATGGAGCTCTGCTGGCCTAAAGACTTCTTGATAAACTGCCTCTGAGGTTGGGCACTTGAAATATATGTTGTTGTCAGTAGCTTTAGCTTACTTTCTAGTGAGAACATCAAAGCTGGGTCTGCATCTATGTGACCTGGAGGACATTGTTTCTAATTTTCCAATTAACATGAGGCAGCAGTGCGAATACTCTCTTTGTAGTTAAACTATGGCCACTGGGAGCTAAGTGACTCACCGTGTGAACTGTGAAGCCATTTGGTCCTCCTCCACTTTTCGTGGTGGTTCTTGCTGCTGCACTGGGACTTTGGTATTTTCTTCATGAAATACAAGGAGATCAACTGGGACACAGTGCTGGAGGGAGTTCTGTCACATGTGGAGCTCACGGTCTGCATGTGAATGCACCAACCAGGATTTTATCCCACATGGGTTGCCCCTTTGTCCATAGCAACCTGATTCTGAACATTGCCTTGAAATCTCCCTATATAAAAAGATGCCTTTACATGGAAGGTTCTCCTGGCTGTACCATGTCAGTCACAAGCCATTTGGAAGCAAATGGCAGATCCACATAGCCCCACCACACATATTTTATCACACACCTTCACACCACTGCTCTAGGCCCACTAATTTGCAGGTTCCAACTTACTGGCATCTCTGTTCTACACAATATTCATGAAACCCAGTCAGTCAAGGCACTGTCTGATACACTCATGATCAGCAATAGGACATCCAAAGATTCTCCAGTGCCACCTGGTAATGGGAATTTCAAAAATTTCATGGTGTTTATCTAGCCATTTTTCGAGGATGAAGTTGGAGGAACGTTGGGTTTCAAAAACCATTCAATGTTGAGGAAGCTCATTTCAATGAAACTCTGGAGAACTCTCATAGGCAAGGCCTCCCAAAGAGTGGACAAAAGGTCACATGAAGCCAGTCCAATTGAAGTCTACAATGTGAGGTACATGTGTGTTTTAACTCTCAACTATGGCTGCCAAGACTTTAAGAAGAAAATCATGGATTATCTTGCCTGAGATTCCCAGTGCTCTGTGGCCTTGATCTAAGTTTATAAGGGCTACTTTCATGCGTGGCCTCCTAAAATCCCAACAAAACTCATGGCAATTCTTCTCTGAGGTCAGTTCCAGAACTCAGTCTCTATGTGGATTCACACCAGAGTTCAAGCCCAGGTAGACCCAGTGATTTCTTCCAATCGCCACACAAATGACCAAAATTTAAACGAAAACACTCCCATATGGCCCTCATCTTTTCCACATAGACACTCATCATAACCTCTAGCTGGAGGTTTCTATGAGGGGCGCTGGACAAGACAGTGTCCAAAATAAGCTCCCTTGCCCGTCATTTGCCTAAAGTCAGGGTGGCCTGGAAACCCTTCCTGTGAACCAGGAGTGATCAAATAGGCCTACCATTATTACTGTTCCACTTCTCCAATTTGAGGCCTACTGACTGTGGGGTTTAGATTCTTCATGTGGATTGGGGTCATGAGAAAACCCAAGCACCAATGGGCTAGACTCTGAAGGGCTTTGAAGAACTCATTTGACCCAAAGATTCCTATTCTCACCTTATGGAGGTCAGGAAACTTACAGAGGAAGGCGAGAGACTTCATCCATAATGAATGCTCTTTTGGCCATTTTGGTTTTGGATGCACACATGGCATCTTTCTTTAGATCCATCAGGTGCTGAGAATCTAAGCCACAGCCTCACACAGGGCCAACAGGCTGATTCAGACACATCCCTTTTGAAATCAATTACTCAAAGAGGGACAGGTGATGCCCATTCATTTGCATTAGAGAACTGTTTTATTCAGGCTTCACAACGGGGTGGCCTTGGCAAAGACCTTCCTGACATTTAGTGCTATAGAACAATAGGTAAGCAAAAGTCCCAAAGCAGGGTTTCTCCACTGAGACTTTTCCTGGTAACACTGATATCTGAGTTTTCTGAGATTCTCGCCATTCCCTTCAGCTATCCAGTACATGGCCAAGTCACAGAGCTTGGAGGTGGTACCTATCTTGGTCACAGAATCATGAGCCTATTCTGGAGAGTGGCCAGAATTCAGGAAGAAAACAGGAACTTAGGAAGATTGCAGGTCTTGCCCACAAATAAGGCAATCCACTGTCCTTTTATAAATTGGGCAGCGTGAATGTTGGGAAGCTTTCTCCTAGACAGGACACATCCATTGTTGCATTTTCTTTTGTAATGTCTACACCCACGGACAAAGTGGGATACACAGACATAGAAACACTTGCCTTGTCAAATGACTTAATAGAAACAGTCCACTCCAAAACAAACAAACCAACTTTCCTACGTATTCTCAGAACATGAGACAAAACCACAAACCCACACTCATTCCCACAAATGCACCTCCTTCCCCCAAGAAGGTCTGTTACTAACCGGAGTGTCCTCTGCCTGGTGAGCCATTCTTTGTTCACCCGAAATGGCCTGTCTGTTCTCAAATCTGGACTCCTTGGCCCACTCTGTGAAGTTGTCAGGAGCCAGCTTTGAGCCGCCACTACCTGCTTTCTCAGGAAAGACACCTCTTCAGATTTTTTCTGGCATTTGGCCATCTTCACATCTGTAGGTACCAAGAAAGACTGACTCTTTCCATGATAAATCCAAACAAGTGAGATCTCTGTGACTGTTACTGGGCCTGGCCCTGGGTGCCTGGTTTTCGGGATCCCAAGTTCAGAGAGTTCCATCCCAAAGAAGTGAGGTAGGTCACTTCCTTCATGAACTGAATGAGCTCACAGCCTTGGCAAACACTTTGTCCTAACAGTTTCTTCCTAGGGTCCCATGAGATGGAGGCTGCCCCTACTTCCTGTGACACTTTCACAAGTTAGAATGATATATCAACCATAGGTACTCGGGGAGAGATCTCCACACAGGCTTGGTTTTGTCCATTTTGTCTACATTAAAATGCGAGAGGCTTATTCAGACACATCTCTTCATCCTGACAAGGTTATTTGCCATGGAAAATGACTTTTGGTCTCTCAGGTCCTTCATAGCATTCTATATCTTCTTCAGGGATAATTTCTGCATGGATCTTTGAGATTCTCAGCAGGTGGAAGATCCCCTATATTCCTGTATTGTAAGACCAACTCTATCCCTGCACTGCTGTAAAGTTAGATTGAGGGAACAGTGTATGGTTAGTGTTAATATCATGTTCTATTTGGGTTAGGAATCATTCTGCTGGATGAATAATGGTATTGGGAACCTGAGATATTTACAAGAATATATAGGTGAAATATAAGTATGGAAACAGAAATCTAGGGAAGACTTGAAGCCAAGTAGGACATTGGGCCCTTGAGTAGCATACTTTGCTTTAAATTATATTCTGCACAGATGTCTCAGATAAATCGATATACAAAGAAATAGGATCTTATACGCTGGATGATTGAATAACATACAGAATATCCAATAAAAAAGGGATAGTCTGTAGGATTAGCAAGATAGTCAGTAGATTTAGAAAAAAGAGTTAGTATAGCATTTGTACCAAAAGTTCTTTACAAATAAGGTTTCGGGTAGAGAGTGAATGTAAATGTCAGCACAATGACGAATTGGGGAAAATATGTAGGAAAGCAGATATAAATAGAGACATAAGGAAGTCAGTAAAAGTATAAAGTGTGTAATTTGTTTAGACATTTTCAACGGTGTGAGTCTGAATATATAATCTTAGGCAGAAACTAATATGTTGTCACAAATTGGATTGACTTTTGAGAGCATTAGGTAACCAGGACATGGATGTTTTTATTAATCCATGCTCACTTTTTATTTAGGCTTTGGTAAAATCATAAGTGTGACCTTTGCATTTTGTGTCCAGAATATTATTGTGATAAAATGTATATGTAGATCAGGTGACATGAGTATTCCTTCCACCATTTCTGGGAGCACTATTTTGAAGAAATATAAATTAGTATTGGGGGTACAAAGGGGTATACCCTGTGTCATAGAATATATTGATAATGCATCAATTGACCATCATGTGAATAAATAATATAACTGGTTCCACTTTAAATAATGGATTGAATTGATATCTGAAAATATAAAAGAAATCTCACATTGATATACAATCATTCACTGCAACCAGTTATACATCTAAGGGTAATATTATGGTTGTGGTTTATCCTGAAAGGTGCGTGAGTTTTGTTTCAAAAGTGATTATGGAAATCAAAAATAATGTGTTTGGAAAGAAGTCTCATGAAAAGAATAGTCAAGAAACCTGTAAGAATACATGTGTTCTCAAGCAGGAAGTGATTGAACATTATATATCATACTATATATAATGTGCATAAACTGCAGAAATAGTAATGTACCGGTGATGAATAAAAATGAACATCAAAATACACATCATGTCCCATAGGAATCTACTTGCATTGATGTTAATCTGGGTCAGTTACTGTAGAAATATTAGGATTTTTATGCACCATTCACTGAAGTTACTTTTCAGTACTAGGAAAAAAGTATGTATTTAAGTTGGATGAATATTTCTGAGAACAATCTTGTGAAAATTTGATTATAAATCCACATAAATCACAAAAAATTATGAACACAAAAGTCACATGGACATTAAAATGTAGCAATATATATGCCAATTTAAATCCATCTTGAAATATATATCATCCACTGATCCAAAACTATTTATTTAATGAACTTGAATTTATGTATAATGTTGTTCAGCTAGGAAGCTCCCCCATAGATTGAATTTTCTGTTCCAACAGTGTTTAGGAGGAGTGATCTCCTAAATGTGCATGCTACACAAAATGTATGTGCTACACAAAAATCTTCCCACTCTCATCCAGAACAATGCCTTGATATTACCTTCACCCCAAGTAAAACACAGTTGGAGGACAAGAGTTAGAAAATCTGTGAATACATATCTGGAATGTAAAATGGTCAGGAGTTCACAACCTTGCAGGTTGTAGAGGAGTTTCCAAAAGTAAAGGACAGGCTTGATAGACCCAACCTGATCTTTTATTAGAATTGGGAGCCATCTTGCCAGAAAGCCATGAAAAGATAATTTGGGCTTTACTATAAATTACTGCAAATTCTGAACCTGCTTGGAATGCGTGCCCGTGCCTTGAACTCATCCATGCCTGGCTCTCTGACCAGATAACAGTGCTCTCTGAAACATTAGTGACACCTAATAAATATTGGCCTTCCCAGGCCAGACAACGACCCTCTCTGAGTCTCTAATGGTCCTCATAATTTCTGATGTTGGGGCCAGCAAAAAAAATGTAAACTACCATTAGTGTGATGCTTTCAAAGTTCTGTTATCTGTAACCCCCTTTTTGTGTAACTTTCTGGGCTATATAGCTGGGCTGTAGGAAAGGTGGTGTTGCTGTCTTGTTCCCGCCATTTTTGGAGGGAGAGGCAGCCTGGCCGGTTTTAATAATAAGCTTGCCTTAATTTGATTTTAATTGGAGTCAGTGGTCTTTTCTTGCATCCTAGTCCAACATTTTGGAGTTCCCCAGTGAGATGACCCTGCCCGACCAGATCACAAGGCCAGACTGCTGAAAATTCTGAAGCTGGCCTTCCCTCCAGGGCTACGGGCTGGGGAGCCACTCTAGGGGGTGCACAACTTGAGATGTTCCAAGGCCTTGGAGTGAGCCGTCGGTCTGGGGAGCACTGCAGTGAACCACCGCACTGAAACTATTAGCAAGCACCTGGTGGAGGAGGCCTCCATAGGTAAGTGGCACCTTGATAACATCTTATATCTGGTTAAGGGAGATCTATTCTAATGACAGAGAGGTGGCCTGGGGAGGCTCACATACACTCCTGTCCAGGACAGTAATGAGAATCGTTCTGTCCTCTGTTCCGTTCTGTAAGGAATTCCTTTCAAGGTTAGAGAGGTGCCGAGGGACACGCACGTGCTCCTACCCCAGACCTTTAGCAAGACGTTGAATTGCTCCTCTGTTTTTCTGTTTTGGCACCGGGATTCTGTTTTTTTTTTTTTTTTTTTTTTTTGTGTGTGTGTGTGTGTTTTGTTCTGTATTCTATATGTTTTTTTTGTTTTTGTGCATTTTGTTTTGTGATTTCTGTGATAAAATCTTAAGGATATTGAACGTGAAAATGGGTAACAAAGCAAGTAAGCCTGACACCCCTTTGGACTGTGTTTTAAGGAACTGTGATGAACTTTACCACCATTTGTTAAGCAGAATGAGAGAAGCCCCTAGCTGGCTGCCTGGAGCACACCCAGTGCAGATGGCAATGCCTGCTGGGGAATGAAGAACTGAGTATCTCCCAGCATCTGCCAAAGCCCTGTTTATTCAGGGAATTCCCTCCTTCGTTCCCTGCACTGTAAGGATAATGCCGCCTCTGTCTTCTTAAAAAAAGAGAAAAACAAAAAGGGGACACTAAATGCAGTAAAGTCACCATGGAGACACTTTATTTTACATTTCAGGTTGCTCCTCTGTGAAAACATTTGGTCCCCTTGTGGGGACATCTGTGGTGCCACTGGGGAAGGAGATTTTTCTCTTATTTGCTCTGTTTTAAAGGGTTCTGTCTGTCAGCCATTGTCTGGAGTTCATTTCTGCCTGTCTTGTGCCTTTTTTCTGGCCCTTTAAGACATGTGCAATAATGTGTTAATATTATAAATTGTTTCTTGGAAATGATCTTAGCTGAATTTGTGTCTAAATGATGATGTTTCATTGTACCAATCTGGTATCTGAATGGGTTTTTGAAGCATTTCACAATCTTGCAGTTAAAAGTCGGGTTTAGGTAATTGTTTAGTTTATGGTTTCAGATAATTCATGCCAGAGAACATAAATACTTAGGATGGAAAACTAAAGAACTCTACTTCCAAGTTGGCAAGTAACTTCCCAATCATTCAGACTTTTTTTCACCAATTTTAAATTAGGTAGCCTTGGAAAATGTCACTGTGTGTACCAGTGCATTAATTTGGACAAGGATACTAAATCATAGTATGATATCTGTTGACAAAACAACTTGTGAAGATATAAAATTTTGTGAATTGTATCTTAAACTTGTATCATAATTTTCAACATCCTAACCTGAAAATAATGTTTAAAATACCTTAGGCCTAAGGTTTCTGCTCAGAATAGCCATTTTTTCCTGCTTCTTCCAGACCTCAGCCAGGGATTATTTTGAAATGCAAATGGAAGAAGCCTGTAAGCTTAGTAGGAGACTTATTTGAGGCCTAAGGAAAAAAAAAAGTAAAATGTATGGTATTTACTTATTACTGGCCAGTCATTTTTTCTAGGACTCATATTTTTTTCCTTAGATTCTTTATTTATTTTTTGAGCTCATGATTTTGCTCCTACAGACCTAGGTTAATGTTTTTCTGATCAGTAATATCTTTGACCAACTGTGGAATTTTTAAATCATTGCAGTGGAGATTTCACCTGTGAAAAGCTACAAGGCCTTCACTTTTATTATGTGTGCACAATTTGTTATGTGTTGTATGTCTATATATGTATACATATGTCCGTATATCATATATATGATACACAAATTAACATATATAAGGAGCACTCATATTACAAAGCACTCATAAAAACAATTTTAAAAAGTGGATCCAAAGATCTTTAATTCACGTGATTTAAATGTTTCAATTTAAATTGGGTAAACTGATAAATATAAATTTCTTTAAATTTAAGCTTACAAGTTTTTCTAGGTGTTCAAAAATCTAATAAAGTATTAATGTCTACAAAAGGTCTAATATGCCTATGTTCCAGGACTTTTCTTTCAATCAAAAAAATGGCTTACACTGTTCAAAACATTTGTCTAATATTTTGATAAATAAGTAAAGTAAATTTGATATGGGATTACTCATTCATGAGTACTTTTGTTTGATATCTGATTGATATACTAAGGTCTGTATAAGTTTGTACTAAAGTCTGTATAAGATTGTAAAAATCAGTCATGTGTTAAAGAGACAAAAATTTCTTAAACATAAGTGTACCCATAACATTTAGTTTATTAAGATTTAAATTTTCTAGAGCAGGCAACCATAAAAATTAAACAACTGTTTAATTAAGAACTGTTATTTTAGAGCACTGTACTGCCATTTCTTTAAAAGCTAAACTTGGTTAATGTAGAAACATCAATGTAATTGTGATACTATTAATGTGCTCATATCTTCCAGTTATAAAACTCTATAAGGTAGAAACTTTAAAAGAGCATTATATCAAGCAGGTGTTCTGAAGTTGTATGGTAAATAAAATATATATTGGGGATTTATTTACCTGTTATCAATAATATATGTAAAGTTTTATGTTACTTTTTACATTGTGGAACAATTTAAATGTATTTTTAAGTTAATGAGACCCTAATCTATGTAAAGGTTAAAATCTTTCAGCCGTACTTTAATTCATGTTTTAAATGTGATATCATATGGTGTGAGCTACTGTTCATGTGACCTCAAAAAATTTATGTAAACTTTGTAAAATGATATTTAAAAAACAAAGATCAGCTTTAGAACTAAAGCATTTAAGGTTTATAAGGAGCCCTGCTTACCTGAGATAAGACTCTGTTTCCCATCTTACTACATGTGAGAATGACTACGAAAGCAGTAGGTCAGATTTTATTTCATTTAAAGTTATGTTCAAATTTTTTTTTCTGTCAAGATTACTAGGATCTCAAAAAGATGATATAATATATAACTCACCCAAAAAATTCAGGGTAGCTATTACATGAACTAAGTATTTTTACTCTTGTTAAAAAAATTTTATTTTTTAATTTCCTTATAAGTGATCTAAAGATTTCCTGTTGGTGTTTTACAGAAGTGTTGCTTTAAGAACACAACATGGGTTAATTTAAGATAATAAGTCATCAACTACAAGACAGACAGAATAATAAGATCCCAATTAATAATATATAAATAATTATAAACTTATAGACATTAAAGCACAGTACTCTTAATATATGGCTGTTAAAATTCATTTGCTGGTTGTTTCAGATTAGGATTGAAAATTAAAGTTAAATAAAAAGGTCCAAAAAAAACGATATTTGACTCTTGCCCTCTGAGTCAGTCTGAATCCAGGGAACAAGGGATTTCTCTATGAGCTTTGCAACTCTGGGCCACATAACCTCCCGATCAGAGAGATTAATGAGACCACTGGAGAACAGAAAGTCAATCAGTGCATTTGCTACAAAGAGGTGAGTCATCAGGAAAGGGAGACATCCCTGATGCTTCTGAGGGAAGCCACATGGTCAAGCAAGACCTGGACCCACATAGCTCAAATTGCACTAGCAGAACTGAGAAGCTGCTCTCAAGTATCCCAAAAAATGACTCCCATAAAAGCTCAGCTGACTGCTAACAATAGATAGAAACAAAAGTCAGTTTGACTGCTTCATCTTAAACACTTAGCAAAGACAGTTAAAACCAAAATACAGCCAATCCTGGGCATTTTAAATAATAATAATAATAATAATAATAATAATAATAATAATAATAATATTTTAAGGTATACACTTTATGTTAGCCTCCCAAAATAAGTAAAACTGTTGGCTACAAAGAAGGATTCTCAGAGAGGAATTCCTGATAACTATAAAAATAGACTATCAAGAGGAGCTTCCAGAGGCAGAAGTTTTTAGTTTAAGGCCTACAGATATTCCTAACCTACACAGGTAGGCTTGGTGTTTGCTAGTACAATTATCCAGCCCTGAGTAACAGAATTAAATGTTTCTCTATTAAACACAGTGGTCATACTAGTGAAAGGATTCTGCAAAATCAGATGACATTAAATTATTAAACTGTATATTATGGGGAGGGACAACTGTATCACTAAAAGTTAAATATTAAGTTCACAGTCCTGATAATTGGGGATATTAAAGACTGGTGAGGGTACTTCATACAGTGACATGATCCAGCTACTGCAACATTTATTCAATACTCATGTTTTATGTTTCTCTCATAGAAGAACCCATCCCCAGATGACTTTACAACCTGTTCTTCCTCAACAAGACTTCAAAAAGAACTGACTTCAAAAAGGCAACTCATGTCCCTCACGCCATGCACACTCATGTCACCCTTTCTCAGCTGAGAAAAAGCCAAAATGAGAGACGACTCTCTACTTACACCAATGGAGCCAAAAATAAATAGACTATCAATATAAGTAATTAATTAAGTCAGGTAATATCAGGGAGACTGGTTTTCGGTGAGTTCTAAAAATTTGGTGACTGTTAACTGAGGGATTAAAATTTCCTCAGTGCTTTTCCACTAACCTATCAAGGATTACAAAGGGACACATAAGAAAAGGGGGGAATGATACACCCAACCTTACCTTTTATTAAAATTGGGAGCCATATTGCAACAAAGCCATGAAAAAATCATTTTGGCTTTACTGTAAATTACTGCAAATTCTGAACCTGCTTGGAATGACTGCCCGTGCCTTGAACTCACCCGTGCATGGCTCTCTGACCAGATAGCAGCCCTCTCTGAAACTTTGTCACACCTCATAAATATTGGCCTTTTGTGGCCAGACAATGACCCTCTCTGAGGCTCTAATGGTCCTCATAAATTTTGATGTTGGGGCAAGCAAAAAAAAAAAAAAATGTAAACTCCCATTAGTGTGATGCTTGTCAGAGTTCTATTATCTGTTACCCCATTTTTGTGTAACTTTCTGGGCTACAAACCTGGGCTGTAGTAAAGGTGGGGTTGCTCTCTTGTTCTCGCAATTTTGGGAGGGAGTGGCAGCCCAGCCAGTGGAAATAATAAGCTTACTTAAATTTGATTTTAATTGGAGTCAGTGTTCTTTTCTTACATCCTGGTCTAAGAGGTAAACACTCCACAAACATAGAGCTCTGCTGGCCTAAAGACTTCTTGAGAAACTGCCTCTGAGGTTGGATACTTTAAATATATTTTGTTGTCAGAAGGTTTAGCTTCTTTTCTAGTGAGACCATCAAAGGTGGGTCTGCATCTATGTGAATGGAGAGCATGGTTTCTTATTTTCCAATGAACATGAGGCAGCAGTGCTGAATTATCTCTTGGTAGGTAAACTGTGGCCATTGGGGGCTAAGTGTCTCCCTGTGTGGACTGTGAAGCCATTTGATCATCCTCCATTTTTGTGGTGTTTCTTGGTGCTGCACTGGGAGTTTGGTATTTGCTTCACGAAATACAAGGAGTTCAACTGCGACACAGTGCTGGAGGGAGTTCTGTCACGTGTGGTGGGTCAGAAACTGCAGGAGAATGCACCAACCAGGCTTCTATTTCACATAGCTTTTTCCTTGACCATACCCACCTGATTCTGAACATTGCCTTGAAACCTCTCCATATAATAAGATGCCTTAACATGTAAGGTTCTGCTGGATGCACCATGGCAGCCAAAAGGCATTTGGAAGTCAATTGGAAATCCACACGGCCCCACCTCAGATATTTTATCACACACCTGCACACCACTGCTCTGGGCCCACTATTCAGCAGTGCAAATTACTGGCATCTCTGTTCTTCACCATTTTCATGAAACCCAGTCAATCAAGGCACTGTCTGGTACACTCATGATCAGCAACAGGAGATCCAAAGGTTCTCCAGTGCCACCTGGTCATGGGAGTTTTAAAAATTTCAGGGTGTTTATCTAGCCACTTTTCAAGGATGAAGTTGGAGAAACTGTGGGTTTCAATTCATTCAGGAACCATTTAATGTTGAGGAACCTCATTTCAATGAATGCTCTGGAGAACTCTCAAAGGCAAGGCTTCCCAAAGAGTAGCCAAATGGTCACATGAAGCCCAGCCCATTGAGGTCTACAATGTGAGGTCCATGTGTGTTTTGACTCTCAACTATGCCTGTCAAGTCTTTCAGAATAAAATCATGTGATATCCTGGCTGAGATTCCCAGTGAACAGTCGAAAGCCACCCTTGGCCTAGATTTCAGTTTCCAAGGGCGACTCTCATGCGTGGCATTCTAAAATCGCAACACAATTCATGATAATACTTCTCTGAGGTCAGTTTCAGAACTCAGTCTCTAAGGGGAATCATACCAAAGTTCCAGCCCTGGTGGATCCAGTCATTTCTTCCAACTGCTACACAAATGAACACAATTAAAACCAAAACACTCCCACATGGTCCTCACCTTCTTCCATATAGACACTCATTATAACCTCTGGCTGGAGGTTTCCATGAGGGGTGCAGCACAAGACGGTATCCAAAACAAGCTCCCTTGTCCCTTATTTGCTTAAAGTCAGCTAGGCCTGGACACCATTCCTGTGAACCAGGAGTGATAAAATAAGCCTGGGCTTAATACTGCTCTGGTTCTCCAATTTGAGGCCTACTGACTGTCAGGTATAGATTCTTTATGTGATTTGGAATAATGAAAAAACCCAAGCTCATATGGGCTAGCCTCTCCAGGGCTTTGAAGAACTCATTTGACTCAAAGGATCCATATTCTCCCTTGATGGAGAACAGAAACCTATCAGAGTAAGGCAAGATACTCCATACACAGTGACTGATCTTTTTGCCATTTTGGTTTTGAAAGCACACATGGAATCTTTCTTTAGTTCCAACAGGTGCTGAGAATCTAAGCCACTGCCTCACACAGGGCCAAGTGGCTGATTCAGACACATCCCTTTCCAAAGCAATTAAGCAAAGATACACAGGTGATGACCATTCATTTCCATTTGAAAACTGTTTTCTTAAGGCTTCACAAATTGGTGGACTGAGGCAAAGACCTTCCTGACACTCAGAGCAACAGAAAAATAGGTAAGCAAAAGGCCCAAAGCAGGGTTTCTCTACTGAGACTTTCTTTGTCACACTGTTATCTGAGTTTTCTGAGATGCTTGCTATTCCCTTCAGCTATCCAGTACATGGACATGTCACAGAGCTTGGAGGTGGTACATATCTTGGACAGAAAACCATGAGCCTACTCTGGAGAGTGGCCAGAATTCAGGAAGAAAACAGGAACTTCAGAAGATAGTGGGTGTTGCCCGTCCCTAAAGCAACCTGCAGTCCACTCATAAATTGGACAGGATGAATGTTGGCAAACTTTCTACTAGACAGGACACATCCATTGATGCATTATCTTTTATAATGTCTACAACCACGGACACAGTGGGATACACAGGCATACCAACAATCGCCTTGTCAAATGACTTACTATAAACAGTCCACTCCAAAACAAACAAACCGCCTTTCTTACCTATTCTCAGAACATGAGACTAAACCACAAAATCACAACCACACCCACAACGACACCTCCTTTATTCAAGTAGGTCTGTGACTAATTGGAATGTACTCTGACTGATGGGCCATACTATGTTTCCTTGAAATGGCCTGTCCTTCTCAGATCGGGTATCCTTGGCCAACACTGTGAAGTTTTCAGGAGCCAGTGGTGAGCCACTACCTGCTTTCTAAGGAAATTCCCCTTTTCAGAACTCTCTTGGCATTTGGCAATCCTCACATCAGTAGGTACCAAGGAAGACTTACTCTGTCCTTGGTTATTCCAAACAACTGAGCCCACTGGGAAAGAAACTGGGACTGACTCTGGGTGCCTGGCTTCCTGGATCCCAAGTTCAGAGAGATCCGTCATCAAGGAAGAGAGGTAGGTCACTTCATTCAGGAACTGAATGAGGTTACTGCCGTGGCAACCACTTTGTCCTAACAATTGCTTTCAAGGGTCCCATGAGATGGAGGCTGCCCCTACTTCCTGTGACACTTTCACAAGTTAGATTGGTATATCAACCATTGGCACCTGGGAACAGCTCTCCACACAGGCCTGGTTTGGTCCATCTTCTCTACATTAAGAAGAGAGAAGCTGATTCAGACACAACCCTTCATCCTGACCAGGTTGTTTGCCATGGAGGATGACTTTTGGTCTCTTAGGTCCTCCATAGCTGCTTACAACTTCTCCAGGAATCATTTCTGCATGGACCTTTGAGTTTCTCAGCATGTGGAAGATCCCCTATATTCCTGTATTGTAAGACCAACTCTATCCCTGCTCTTCTGTAAAGTTAAATTGACTGAACAGTGTATGGTTAGGTTAACTAACAGGTTCGATTTGGATTAGGAATCTTTCTGCGCGATGAATAATGGTATTGGGAAACTGCGATATTTACAAGAATATATAGGTGAAATATAAGTATGAAAACAGAAATTTAGCTAAGATATGAAGCCCAAAAGGGCATTGGGCCCTTGATTGGGATACGTAGCTTTGAATTATGTTCTGCACAGATGTGTCAGGTAAATCGATATACAATGGCTTAGGTCCTTGTACAATGGATGATTAAATGTAGAAGAGAACTTCCAGTCAAAAGGGATAGTCGGTAGGATTCGGAAGATTCTCAGTAGGTTTAGAAAGAAGAGTGAGTATAGGATTTGGACCAAATGTTGTTTAGCAATAGGGTTTCCGGTAGACAGTGAATGTTAATGTCAGCACAAGTGAAGAGACTGTCACAATGATGAACTGGGGAAAATAGTTAGGAAAGCTGATATCAATAGAGACATTACGAAATCAGGCAAAGTATAAAGTGAGTGATAGGATTAGATATTTTCAACAGGGTTGAGTTTGAATATATAATCTAAGAAAGAAACAAATATGTAGTGACCAATAGGATTGACGTTTGACAGCATTAGGCAACCTGGACATGGATGTTTAGTAATCCATGCTCACTTTTCATTTAGTCTTTGCTACAATCTTAAGTGTGACCTTTGCTTTTTTTGTCCAGAATATTACTGTGATAAAACATACATGTAGATCAGGTGTCATGACTCTTTCTTCCACCATTTCTAGCAGCAACATTTTCAAGACGTATAAATTAGTAATGGGGGTAAAAAGAGGTGTACCCTTTGTCTGTGCATATAGAGATACTGCATGAATAGACCATACTGTGAATAAATAATATATCTGGTTCTGACTTTAAATAATGGATTGAAATTATATCTGAAAAAATACAGGAAATCTTATATTGACATACAAACATTCATTCCAACCAGTTATATATCTAATGGCCACATTAAGGTTATGGTTTATCATGAAGGGTGTGTGAGTTTTGCTTCAAAAGTGATTATGGAATTCGAAAATAATGTGTTTGGAAAGAAGTCTCATGAAAAGACCAGTCAAGAAACCTGGAGGAATACATGTTTCATGAAGCAGGAAGTGATTGTGAAACAAATGCGTATAAATTTGTGAACTTGTGGATGAAGTATATATTTCCTATGATTTGTAAAAACTGAAGAAATAGTAATGTACCAGTGTTGAATGAAAATAAACGTCAGAATACACATCATGTCCCATACGAATCTACTTGATTGATGTTAATCTGGGTCAGTTACTGTACAAATATTAGGATTTGTAAGCACCATTTACTGAAGTTAGTTTTCAGAACTATGAAACAAATGTGTATTTCAGGTGGATGAATATTTCTGAGAATAATTTTGTGAAAAGTTTATTATAAATCCACATTTTTGAACATGGATGAACTTAGGGAGTGTATTTAAGAAACATATATTTCATATTTTAAAAATCAGGACAGTGTGTATATATATATATATATATATATATATATATATATATGTTCATAATTATATATATGTGTATATACATATATATGTGTCTATATATATATACACACACACACACACACACAAAACACACACACAGACATTTAAATGAAGTTATATATATGCCAATCGAAGTTCATCATAAAATATATAGCATCCACAGATGCAAAAATATTTATTTTACTGAACAAGGATTTATGTATAATGTTGTTCTACTAGAAAGCTCACCCATAGTTTGAATTTTCAGTTCCAACAGCGTTTAGAGGAGTGATCTCTTCTCACAAGTTGTATCTGCCAAGTCAGTCACCTCACAAAAATGATCGTGTGATACCAGGTAGAATTCTATATAAGCATATAAAAATAAATGTGCTGAATAGGCTACAGAGAAAGGGAGAGGAATTTACATATTTGTTAACTTTAACAACACATGGAGAACTATTTCAATTAAAAATTGACTAGATTTATAACACCTACCCTTTATCATGCAAATGGCAAGTCCAACTATACCCCATGCCTCCTCTAAACTGCTTGTATTTCTATTATGTTTGGGTTGTTTTTCTCCATCATGTTTGGATTAGTAGACAGAGTATAGTAGGGTATGGGTTATTGTCAGGGATTCAGTATATTCAATGGAATATAGGAAAATGAATCCAATGTGTATAAAATATATGCTACACAATTATCTTCCCACACTCATCCAGAACAATGCCTTTACATTACCTTCACCCCAAGTAAGACACAATTAGAGTAGAAGAGTTTGAAAATCCGTGAATGCATATCTGGGGTGGAAACAGTACTAAGAAACAAATCAGTATTTCAGGTGGATGAATATTTCTGAGAATAATCTTGTGAAAAGTTGATTATAAATCCACAACATAAATATGAATGAATTTAGGAAGTGTGTAATAAGACACATATTTCATGTTTTGAAAAATCTTGAGAGTGTATCTATATATATATATATACATATTTATATACACAAACAGAGAGAGACATTAAAAATTGCAATATATATGCCAAACGAAATTCACCATGAAATGTATATCATCCACAGATCCAAATATATTCATTTTACTGAACATTGGTTTATGTATAATGTTGTTCAACTAGGAAGCTCACTCACATTTGAATTTAATGTTCAAGCAGCATTTAGGAGGAGTGATCTCTTCTTCAAATTTGTATCTGCCAAATCAGCCAACTCACAAGAATGTACGTGTGGTACCAGGTAGGATTCTATATGTGCATATAAAAATACGTGTGCTGAATAGGCTACAGAGAAAGGGGGACAGGAATTCATTATTTGTTAACTTTAAATACGCATGGAGAACTATTTCAACAAATAATTGACTAGATTTATAACTGCTACACTATACCATGCAAAAGGCAACTCCAACTATAAAACATACCTCCTCTAAACTGCCTGTATTTCTATTCTGTTTGTGTTATTTTTCTCCATCATATTAGGATTAGTAGTCAGAGTCTAATAGGGTATATGTTAGTTTCAGGGATTCAGCATTTCTAATGGAAAATAGGAAATTGAATCCAATGTGTATGCAAATATGTGCTACACAACATTCTTCCCACTTTCATCCAGAACAATGCCTTGACATTACACTCTCCTCAAGTAAGACACAATTAGAGGATAAGAGTTAGAAAATCTGTGAATATATATCTGGAATGGAGAATACTCAGGAGTTTACAACTTTGGAGGTGGTAGAGAAGATTCTAAAAGTAAGGGAAAGGGTAAACATTCCACAAACACGCAGCTCTGCTGACCTACATACTTTTTGAGAAACTGCTTCTAAGGGTGGGCACTTGAAATATTTGATGTTCTGAGGAGATTTAGTTCATTTGTAGAGAGACCATCAAAGCTGGGTCTGCATCTATGTTACTTGGAGGACATGGTTTCTTATTATCCAACGAATATGAGGCAGCGGTGCTGAATTCTCTCTTTGTAGGTAAACTATGGACACTGGGGTCTAAGTGTCTTTCAGTGTGGACTGTGAAGCCAATTGGTCATCCTCCACTTTTCTTGGTGTTTCTCGCTGCTCCACTGGGAGTTTGGTATTTGCTTCAAGAAATACAAGGAGTTAAAATGGGACAGAGTGGTGGAGGGAGTTCTTTAAGGTATGGTGAGTCAGGGTCTTCAGGAGAATGCACCAACCAAGGTTCTATCCCACGTAGATTGCCCCCTTGAAAATAGCAATATGATTCTGAACATTGCAGTGAATCCTCTCCATATAACAAGATGCCTTTACATATATGGGTCTGCTGGCTGCACCATGTCAGTCACAAGCCATTTGGAAGCCAATGGCTGATCCACATGGACGCAACACAGATGTTTTATCAGACAATTGCATACCACTGCTCTAGGCCAACTACTCACCAGGCTCCAACTTACTGGAATATCTGTTCTACACCATTTTCATGAAACAAAGTCAATCAAGGCAGTGTCTGGTATACTCAGGATCAGAAACAGGACATCCAAAGTTTTTTCAGTGCCAGCTGAACATGAAAATATCAAAAATTTCATGGTAATTTTCTAGCCATTTTTCACGGATGAAGTTTGCGTCTCTGAGGACTTCAATTAATTCAGGAACCATTAAATGGTGAAGAAGCTAATTTCAATGAAAGCACTGGAGCACTCTCACAGGCATGGTTTCCCTAAGGGTGGCTAAAATGTCACATGAAGCCAGGCCCATTGAGATCTACAATGTGAAGTCCATGTGTGTTTTAAACTCAAATATGGCTGCCAAGTCTTTAAGAAAAATTGTATGTAATATCCGGGCTGAAATTCCCAGTGTTCTGTGGAAATCCAACCTGGGCCTAGATCTCAGGTTCCAAGGGCGACTCTCATGTGTGGCCTCCTAAAATCCCAACACAATTCATGGCAATACTTCTCTGAGGTCAGTTAAAGAACTCAGTCTCTAAGGGGAATCACACCAGAGTTCAAGCCCAGTGGAACAGTCATCTCTTCCAACCGCCACACAAATGACCACAATTAAAACCAAAACACTCCCACATGGTCCTCATCTTCTTCCATATAGACACTCCTTATAACGTCTGGCTGGAGTTTTCATTGAGGTCCACAGCCCAAGTCAGTGTCCAAATTAAGGTCCTGTTCCCCTCATTTGTCTAACACCAAGGTGGCCTGGACACACTTCCTGTAAACCAGGAGTGATCAAATAGGCCTGACATTAATACTGCTCAGCTTTTTCAATTTGAGGCCTTCTGACTCTGTGGTTTAGATTCTTTATGTGAATTTGAGTCATGAGAAAACACAAGCCCCTCTGCAGAGATTTGAAGAACTCATTTGGCCCAAAGGATTCCTATTCTCCCTTGATGGAATTCAGGATCCTAACAGAGGAAGGTAAAAGAATTCATTCACAATGAGTGAATATTTGCCATTTTGGTTTTGGATGGACACATGGGATCTTTCTTTTGATCCATCAGGTGCTAAGAATCTAAGCCACTGCCTCACACAGGGCCAAGAGGCTGATTCAGACACATCCTTTTCCAAAGCAATTAAGCAAAGAGCCACAGGTGATGCCCATTCATTTCCATTTGAAAACTGTTTTCTTCAGGGTTCACAAAGGTGTGGCCTGAGGCAAAGACCTTCCTGACACTCAGAGCAACAGAAAAATAGGTAAGCAAAAGGCCCAAAGCAGGGTTTTTCTACTGAGACTTTCTTTGTCACACTGATATCTGAGTTTTCTGAGATGCTTGCTATTCCCTTCAGCTATCCATTATATGGCAATGTCACAGAGCTTGGAGGTGGTACATATCTTGGACAGAAAACCATGAGCCTGCTCTGAAGAGTGGCCAGAATTCAGGAAGAAAACAGGAACTCCGGAAGATAGTAGGTGTTGCCCGTCCCTAAAGCAACCTGCAGTCCACTCATAAATTGGGCAGGATGAATGTTGGCAAGGTTTCTACTAGACAGGACACATCCATTGATGCATTATCTTTTATAATGTCTACAACCACGGACACAGTGGGATACACAGGCATACAAACAATCGCCTTGTCAAATGACTTACTATAAACAGTCCACTCCAAAACAAACAAACCGCCTTTCTTACCTATTCTCAGAACATGAGACTAAACCACAAAATCACAACCACACCCACAACGACACCTCCTTTATTCAAGTAGGTCTGTGACTAATTGGAATGTACTCTGACTGATGGGCCATACTATGTTTCCTTGAAATGGTCCTTCTCAGATCGGGTATCCTTGGCCAACACTGTGAAGTTTTCAGGAGCCAGTGGTGAGCCACTACCTGCTTTCTCAGGAAATTCCCCTTTTCAGAGCTCTCCTGGCATTTGGCAATCCTCACATCAGTAGGTACCAAGGAAGACTTACTCTGTCCTTGGTTATTCCAAACAACTGAGCCCACTGGGAAAGAAACTGGGACTGACTCTGGGTGCCTGGCTTCCTGGATCTTAAGTTCAGAGAAATCCGTCATCAAGGAAGAGGGGTAGGTCACTTCATTCAGGAACTGAATGAGGTTACTGCCGTGGCAACCACTTTGTCCTAACAATTGCTTTCATGGGTCCCATGAGATGGAGGCTGCCCCTACTTCCTGTGACACTTTCACAAGTTAGATTGGTATATCAACCATTGGCACCTGGGAACAGCTCTCCACACAGGCCTGGTTTGGTCCATCTTCTCTACATTAAGAAGAGAGAAGCTGATTCAGACACAACCCTTCATCCTGACCAGGTTGTTTGCCATGGAGGATGACTTTTGGTCTCTTAGGTCCTCCATAGCTGCTTACAACTTCTCCAGCAATCATTTCTGCATGGACCTTTGAGTTTCTCAGCATGTGGAAGATCCCCTATATTCATGTATTGTAAGACCAACTCTATCCCTGCTCTTCTGTAAAGTTAAATTGACTGAACAGTGTATGGTTAGGTTAACTAACATGTTCGATTTGGATTAGGAATCTTTCTGCGCAATGAATAATGGTATTAGGAAACTGCGATATTTACAAGAATATATAGGTGAAATATAAGTATGAAAACAGAAATCTAGCTAAGATATGAAGCCCAAAAGGGCATTGGGCCCTTGATTGGGATACGTAGCTTTGAATTATGTTCTGCACTGATGTGTCAGGTAAATCGATATACAATGGCTTAGGTCCTTGTACCATGGATGATTAAATGTAGAAGAGAACTTCCAGTCAAAAGGGATAGTCGGTAGGATTCGGAAGATTCTCAGTAGGTTTAGAAAGAAGAGTGAGTATAGGATTTGGACCAAATGTTGTTTAGCAATAGGGTTTCCGGTAGACAGTGAATGTTAATGTCAGCACAAGTGAAGAGACTGTCACAATGATGAACTGGGGAAAATAGTTAGGAAAGCTGATATCAATAGAGACATTACGAAATCAGGCAAAGTATAAAGTGAGTGATAGGATTAGATATTTTCAACAGGGTTGAGTTTGAATATATAATCTAAGAAAGAAACAAATATGTAGTGACCAATAGGATTGACATTTGACAGCATTAGGCAACCTGGACATGGATGTTTAGTAATCCATGCTCACTTTTCATTTAGTCTTTGCTACAATCTTAAGTGTGACCTTTGCTTTTTTTGTTCAGAATATTACTGTGATAAAACGTACATTTAGATCAGGTGACATGACTATTTCTTCCACCATTTCTGGCAGCAACATATTCAAGACGTATAAATTAGTAATGGGGGTAAAAAGAGGTGTACCCTATGTCTGTGCATATAGAGATAATGCATGAATAGACCATACTGTGAATAAATAATATATCTGGTTCTGACTTTAAATAATGGATTGAAATTATATCTGAAAAAATACAGGAAATCTTATATTGACATACAAACATTCATTCCAACCAGTGAAATATCTAATGGCCACATTAAGTTTATGGTTTATCATGAAGGGTGTGTGAGTTTTGCTTCAAAAGTGATTATGGAAATCGAAAATAATGTGTTTGGAAAGAAGTCTCATGAAAAGACCAGTCAAAAAACCTGGAGGAATACATGTTTTATGAAGCAGGAAGTGATTGTGAAACAAATGCGTATAAATTTGTGAACTTGTGGATGAAATATATATTTCCTATGATTTGTAAAAACTGAAGCAATAGTAATGTACCAGTGTTGAATGAAAATAAACGTCAGAATACACATCATGTCCCATACGAATCTACTTGATTGATGTTAATCTGGGTCAGCTAATGTACAAATATTAGTATTTGTAAGCACCATTTACTGAAGTTAGTTTTCAGAACTATGAAACAAATGTGTATTTCAGGTGGATGAATATTTCTGAGAATAATTTTGTGAAAAGTTTATTATAAATCCACATTTTTGAACATGAATGAACTTAGGGAGTGTATTTAAGATACATATATTTCATATTTTAAAAATCAAGTCAGTGTATATATATATATATATATATATATATATATTCATAATTATATATATGTGTATATATACACACATATAATTATATATATGTATATATATATATACACTCACACACACACACACACAAAACACACACACAGACATTAAAATGTAGGAATATATATGCCAATCGAAGTTCATCATAAAATATATAGCATCCACAGATGCAAAAATATTTATTTTACTGAACAAGGATTTATGTATAATGTTGTTCTACTAGAAAGCTCACCCATAGTTTGAATTTTCAGTTCCAACAGCGTTTAGAGGAGTGATCTCTTCTCACAAGTTGTATCTGCCAAGTCAGTCACCTCACAAAAATGAACGTGTGATACCAGGTATTCTATATAAGCATATAAAAATTCATGTGCTGAATAGGCTACAGATAGGCAGAGAGGAATTTACATATTTGTTAACTTTAACAACACATGGAGAACTATTTCAATTAAAAATTGACTAGATTTATAACACCTACCATTTATCATGCAAATGGCAAGTCCAACTATACCCCATGCCTCCTCTGAACTGCTTGTATTTCTATTCTGTTTGGGTTGTTTTTCTCCATCATATTTGGATTAGTAGACAAAGTATAGTAGGGTATGCGTTATTGTCAGGGATTCAGTATTTTCAATGGAATATAGGAAAATGAATCCAACGTGTATAAAATATATGCTACACAATTATCTTCCCACTCTCATCCAGAACAATGCCTTTACATTACCTTCACCCCAAGTAAGACACAATTAGAGTAGAAGAGTTTGAAAATCCGTGAATGCATATCTGGGGTGGAAACAGTACAAAGAAACAAATACGTATTTCAGGTGGATGAATATTTCTGAGAATAATCTTGTGAAAAGTTGATTATAAATCCACAACATAAATATGAATGAATTTAGGAAGTGTGTAATAAGACACATATTTCATGTTTTGAAAAATCTTGAGCATGTATGTATATATATATATATATATATATATATATATATATATATATATATATATAGACAAAGAGAGAGACATTAAAAATTGCAATATATATGCCAAACGAAATTCACCATGAAATGTATATCATTCACAGATCCAAATATATTCATTTTACTGAACATGGATTTATGTATAATGTTGTTCAACTAGGAAGCTCACACACATTTGAATTATCAGTTCAAGCAGCGTTTAGGAGGAGTGATCTCTTCTTCCAATTTGTATCTGCCACGTCAGCCACCTCACAAGAATGTACGTGTGGTACCAGGTAGGATTCTATATGTGGATATAAAAATACGTGTGCTGAATAGGCTACAGAGAAAGGGGGACAGGAATTCACTTATTTGTTAACTTAAAAAACGCATGGAGAACTATTTCAACAAATAATTGACTAGATTTATAACTGCTACACTATACCATGCAAAAGGCAACTCCAACTATAAAACATACCTCCTCTAAACTGCCTGTATTTCTATTCTGTTTGTGTTATTTTTCTCCATCATATTAGGATTAGTAGTCAGAGTCTAATAGGGTATATGTTAGTTTCAGGGATTCAGCATTTCTAATGGAAAATAGGAAATTGAATCCAATGTGTATGCAAATATGTGCTACACAAAAATCTTCCCACTTTCATCCAGAACAATGCCTTGACATTACATTCTTCTCAAGTAAGACACAATTAGAGGATAAGAGCTAGAAAATCTGTGAATATATCTGGAATGGAGAATTCTCAGGAGTTTACAACTTTGGAGGTGGTAGAGAAGATTCTAAAAGTAAGGGACAGGGTAAACATTCCACAAACATGCAGCTCTGCTGGCCTAAATGCTTTTTGAGAAACTGCCTCTAAGGGTGGGCACTTGAAATATTTGATGTTCTGAGGAGATTTAGTTCCTTTGTAGAGAGACCATCAAAGCTGGGTCTGCATCTATGTTACTTGGAGGACATGGTTTCTTATTATCCAATGAACATGAGGCAGCGGTGCTGAATTCTCTCTTTGTAGGTAAACTATGGACACTGGGGTCTAAGTGTCTTTCAGTGTGGACTGTGAAGCCAATTGGTCATCCTCCACTTTTCGTGGTGTTTCTCGCTGCTCCACTGGGAGTTTGGTATTTAATTCAAGAAATACAAGGAGTTAAAATGGGACAGAGTGGTGGAGGGAGTTCTTTAAGGTATGGTGAGTCAGGGTCTTCAGGAGAATGCACCAACCAAGGTTCTATCCCACGTAGATTGCCCCCTTGAGAATAGCAATATGATTCTGAACATTGCAGTGAATCCTCTCCATATAACAAGATGCCTTTACATATATGGGTCTGCTGGCTGCACCATGTCAGTCACAAGCCATTTGGAAGCCAATGGCTGATCCACATGGACGCAACACAGATGTTTTATCAGACAATTGCATACCACTGCTCTAGGCCAACTACTCACCAGGCTCCAACTTACTGGCATATCTGTTCTACACCATTTTCATGAAACAAAGTCAATCAAGGCAGTGTCTGGTACACTCAGGATCAGAAACAGGACATCCAAAGTTTTTTCAGTGCCAGCTGAACATGAAAATATCAAAAATTTCATGGTAATTTTCTAGCCATTTTTCACGGATGAAGTTTGCGGCTCTGAGGGCTTCAATTAATTCAGGAACCATTAAATGGTGAAGAAGCTAATTTCAATGAAAGCACTGGAGCACTCTCACAGGCATGGTTTCCCTAAGGGTGGCCAAAATGTCACATGAAGCCAGGCCCATTGAGATCTACAATGTGAAGTCCATGTGTGTTTTAAACTCAAATATGGCTGCCAAGTCTTTAAGAAAAATTGTATGTAATATCCGGGCTGAAATTCCCAGTGTTCTGTGGAAATCCAACCTGGGCCTAGATCTCAGGTTCCAAGGGCGACTCTCATGTGTGGCCTCCTAAAATCCCAACACAATTCATGGCAATACTTCTCTGAGGTCAGTTAAAGAACTCAGTCTCTAAGGGGAATCACACCAGAGTTCAAGCCCAGTGGAACAGTCATCTCTTCCAACCGCCACACAAATGACCACAATTAAAACCAAAACACTCCCACATGGTCCTCATCTTCTTCCATATAGACACTCCTTATAACGTCTGGCTGGAGTTTTCAATGAGGTCCACAGCCCAAGTCAGTGTCCAAATTAAGGTCCTGTTCCCCTCATTTGTCTAACACCAAGGTGGCCTGGACACACTTCCTGTAAACCAGGAGTGATCAAATAGGCCTGACATTAATACTGCTCAGCTTTTTCAATTTGAGGCCTTCTGACTCTGTGGTTTAGATTCTTTATGTGAATTTGAGTCATGAGAAAACACAAGCCCCTCTGCAGAGATTTGAAGAACTCATTTGGCCCAAAGGATTCCTATTCTCCCTTGATGGAATTCAGGATCCTAACAGAGGAAGGTAAAAGAATTCATTCACAATGAGTGAATATTTGCCATTTTGGTTTTGGATGCACACATGGGACCTTTCTTTTGATCCATCAGGTGCTGAGAATCTAAGCCACAGCCTCACACAGGGCCAAGAGGCTGATTCAGACACATCTTTTTTCAAAGCAATTAAGCAAAGAGCCACAGGTGATGCCCTTCATTTCCTTTTGAAAAAATGTTTTCCTCAGGCTTCCCAAAGGGGTGGCCAGAGGCAAAGACATCCTGAGATTCAGGGCAACAGAACAATAGGTTAGCAAAAGAGCCAAAGCAGGGTTTCTCCACTGAGACTTTTCTGGTCACACTGATATCTGAGTTTTCTGAGATGTTGGCCATTCCCTTCAGATATCCAGTACATGGCCATGTGACAGAGATTGGAGGTGGTACATATCTTGGACACAAACCCAAGAGCCTATTCTTAAGAGTTGTCAGAATTCAGAAAGAAAACAGGGACTTAAAAAGGTAGTAGGTGTTTCCTATCGATATGGAAACCACGCTCCATTCATTAAATGGGCAGGATGAATACTGGAAAGCTTTCTACTAAAGAGGACACATGCATTGATGCATTCTCTTTTATAATGTATACAACCACGGACACAGTGGGATACACAGAAATAGAAACACTCACCATGTAAAACGACTTACTAGAAACAGTTCACTCCAAACCAAAGAAACCTCCTTTTCTACCTATTCTCAGAACAGAGACAAAACCACACACCCACACTCAAAAAGACACCTCCTTCCCCAAAGTAGGGCTGTGATTATCCGGAGTGTCCTCTGACAGGTTTGCCATACTATGTTCCCCGTTAATGGTCTGTCCTGTCTCAGATCTGGTCTCCTTGTCCAACTCTGTGAAGCAGTCAGGAGCCAGGGGTGAGCCACTACATACTTAGTCAGGAAAGGCCCGTGTTCAGATCTTTCCTGGCATTTGGCCATCCTCACATCAGTCAGTACCAAGAAGACTGACTCTGTCCTTGGTGATTCCAAACAAATGAGACCACTTGGACTGGGACTGGGACTGGCTCTGGTGCTTGGTTTCCTTGGTCCCAAGTTCAGAAAGTTCCATCAACAAGGAAGTGAGGTAGGTCACTTCCTTCAAGAACTGAATTAGGTCACTGCCTTGGCAACCACTTTGTCTAACAGTTGCTTCCAAGGGTCCCATGAGATGGAGGCTGCCCCTACTTCCTTTGACACTTTCACAACTTAGAATGGTATATCAACCTTAGGCACCCGGGAACAGCTCTCCACACAAGCCTGGTTTGGTCCATCTTCTCTACATTAAGAAGAGAGAGGCTGATTCAGACACAACCCTTCATCCTGACCAGGTTGTTTGCCATGGAAAATGACTTTTTGTCTCTCAGGTCCTTCATTGCTGCCTACATCTTCTCCAGGGATCATTTCTGCATGGACCTTTGAGGTTCTTAACAGGTGGAGCATCCCCTACATTCCTGTATTGTAAGAACAATCTGTCTCTGCTCTTCTGTAAAGTTAGATTGAGTGAACAGTGTATGGTTAGGGTTAATTTCATGTTCGATTTGGGTTAGGAATCATTCTGCTGGATGAATAATGGTATTGGGAACCTGTGATATTTATAAGAATATCGAGGTTAAATATATGTATGAAAACAGAAATTAAAGTAAGATTTGAATCCCAGAAGGGCTTTGGGCAGTTGATTGGGATATTTAGCTTTGAATTGTGCACATATGTCTCAAATAAATGGATATACAATGGCAGAGGAACTTGAACCTTGGATGATTGAATGCTGAAGAGAACATCCAGTCAAAAGGGATTGTCGGTAGGATTAAGAAGATAGTCGTTATGTTTAGCAAGTAGAGTTAGTATAGGATATGTAACAAAAGTTCTTTAGCAATTTTTTTTCGGGCAGTGAGTGAATTTAAATGTCAGCACATATGAAGAAATCAGACACAATGATGAAATGGGGAAAATTTGTAGAAAAGCAGATATCAATAGAGACATTAGGAAATCAGGCAAAGTATAAAGTGAGTGATAGGATAAGACATTTTCAACAGGGTTGAGATTGAATATCAAATCTTAGGAAGAAACAAATATGTAGGTCACCAATAGGATTGACATTTGAGAGCATTAGGCAACATGGACATGGATGTTGTTAGTAATCCATGTTCACTTTCCATTTAGACTTTGGTACAATCCTAAGTGGGACCGTTGCATTTTGTTTCCAGAATATTACTGTGATAAAATGTGTATGTAGATCAGATGACATGATTATTTCTTCCACCATTTCTAGGAGCAGTATTTTGAAGACGTATAAATTAGCATTGGGGGTAAAAAGAGGTGTACCCTGTTTCTATGAATATACAGATAATGCATGAATAGACCTTAATTTCAATAAATAATATAACTTGTTCCACTTTAAGTAATGGATTGAATTGATATCTGAAAATACATAAGAAATCTTATATTGATATGCAATCATTAATGACAACCAGTTATACACCTAATGTTAATATTAGGTTACGGTTTATCATGAAGTTTGTGTGAGTTTTGCTTCAAAAGTGATTATGGAAATCGAAAATAATGTGTTTGGAAAGAAGTCTCATGAAAAGACCAGTCAAGGAACACCGAGGAATTCATGAGTTCTGAAGAAGGAAGTGATTGAAATTGAAAAAAATGACGATAAATTTGCTTACTTGTGGATGAAATATTATAATATGATGTGAATAAACTGAAGAAATAGTAATGTACCAGTGTTGAATAAAAATGAACATCAAAATACACATCATGTCCCACAGGAATCTACTCGCATTGATGTTAAACTGTGTCAGTTACTGTAGAAATATTAGGATTTCTTTGCACCATTCACCAAAGTTAGTTTTCTTTTTTTTTAATTTTTATTTATGCTTGTTCAAAACATTACATAGTTCTTGATATATCATATTCCACACTGTGTTTCAAGTAGGTAATGAACTCCCATTTTTACCCCGTAAACAGATTGCAGAATCACATCAGTTACACATCCATTGATTTACATATTGCCATACTAGTGTCTGTCGTATTCTGCTGCCTTTCCTAACCTCTACTATCCCCCTCCCCTTACCTCCCCTCCCCTCTTCTCTCTCTACCTCTTTACTGTAATTCATTTCTCCCCCTTGTATAATTTTTTCCTTTCCCTCACCTCCTCTTGTATGTAATTTATATAACCCTGAGGGTCTCCTTTTATTTCCATGCAATTTCCCCTCTCTCTCCCTTTCCCTTCCTCCTCTCATCCCTGTTTAATGTTAATTTTCTTCTAATTCTATTCGTCCCTACTCTGTTCTTAGTTACTCTCTTTATATCAATAAAGACATTTGGCATTTGGTTTTACTGATTGGCTAGCTTCACTTAGCATAATCTGCTCTAATGCCATCCATTTCTCTGCAAGTTATATCATTTTGTCATTTTTTAATGCAGAGTAATATTCCATTGTGTATAAATGCCACATTTTTTATCCATTCATCTATGGAAGTGCATCTAGGTTGGTTCCACAGTCTTGCTATTGTAAATTGTGCTGCTATGAACATCAATGTATCAGTGTCCCTGTAGCATTTTTTTTAGGTCTTTAGGGAATAGACTGAGAAGGGGAATACCTGGGTCAAATGGTGGTTCCATTCCCAGTTCTACAAGAAATCTCCATACTGCTTTCCAATTTGGCTGCACCAATTTGCAGTCCCACCAGCAATGTACAAGTTTACCCTTTTCTCCACATCCTCACCAGCACTTGTTGTTGTTTGAGTTCATAATAAATATCTGGAATGGAAAATGCTCAGGAGTTCACAACCTTGAAGGTGGTAGAGGAGTTTCCAAAAGTAAGGGACAGGGTAAATACCACAAACATGGAGCTGTGTCGGCCTTAAGACTTCTTGAGAAAATGCCTCTGAGGTTGGGCACTTGAAATATATGTTGTTGTCAGGAGCTTTAGCTTCCTTTGTAGTGAGACCATCAAAGCTGAGTCTGCATCTATGTGACCTGAAGAACATGGTTTTTTATTTTCCTATAAACACGAGGCAGCAGTGCTGAATTCTCTCTTTGTAGGCAAACTGGGGCTACTGGGGTCTATGTGTCTCCCCGTGTGGACTGTGAAGCCATTTGATCATCCTTCACATTTCGTCATGTTATTTGATGCTGCACTGAAAGTTTGGTATTTACTTTACGAAATAAAGGAGTTTAACTGCGATACAGTGCTGCAGGGAGTTCTGTCACATGTTGTGGTCAGGATCGGCAGGAGAATGTACCAAGCAGGCTTCTATCACACATAGTTGCCCCCTTGACCATAGCAATATGATTCTGAACATTGCCCTGAAACCTCTCCATTCAACAAGATGCCTTTACATCCAAAGGTCTGCTAGCTGCACATGTCAGTCACAAACCATTTCTAAGCCAATGGCAGATCCACGTGGCCGCACCACAGATGTTTTTTCACACACCTACACTCTACTGCTCTTGGCCCACTACTCAGCAGGCTCCAACTTACTGGCATCTCTTTTCTACACCATTATCATGAAACTCAGTCAAACCAGACACTGTCTTGTATACTCATGATAAGCACCAGGACATCAAATGGATTTCCAGTGCCAGCTGGTCATGGAAATTTCAAAAATTTCATGGTATTTTCTAGCCATTTTTCAAGGATGAAGTTGGAGGTACTGTGGGTTTCAATTCATTCAGGAACCATTAAATGTTGAGGAAGCTCATTTCAATGGAAGCTCTAGAGAACTCTCACAGGCAAGTCCTCCGAAAGAGTGGCCCAATGTCACATAAAGCCAGCCACATTGAGGTCTACAATGTGAGGTCCATGTGTGTTTTGACTCTCAACTATTGCTTCCAAGTTTTTCAGAATATAATCAAGTGATATCCTCGCTGAGATTCCCAGTGCTCTGTGGAAAGCCACCCTGGGCCTAGATCTCAGTTTCCAAGGGTGACTCTCATGTGTGGCCTCCGAAAATCCCAACACAATTCATGGCAATACTTCTCTAAGGTCAGTTTCAGAACTCAGTCTCCAAGGGGAATCCCACAAGAGTTGAAACCCAGGTGGACGCAGTCATCTTTTCCCACCGCCACACAAATGACAACAATGAAAACCAAAACACTCCCACATGGCCCTCATGTTTTTCCATATAGACACTCATCATAACCTCTCGCTGGAGGTTTCCATGAGGGGCGCAGACCAAGACACCGTCCAAAATAAGCTCCCTTGCCCCTAATTTGCCGAAAGTCAGGGTGGCCTACACACCCTTCCTGTGAACCAGAACTGATCAAATAGGGATGTAGTTAATACTGTTCTGCTTTTCCAATTTGAGGCCTACTGACTGTCAGGTATAGATTCTTTATGTGATTTGGAGTCATCAGCAAACCCAAGCACTTCTGCAGGGGTTCAAAGAACTCATTTGAACTAAAGGATCCTGATTCTTACTTGATGAAAGTCAGGAATCTAATAGAGGAAGGCAAGAGACTCATTTGCCATTTCTGTTTTGAGTGCACACATGGAATCTATCTTTAGATGCATCAGGTGCTGAGAATCTAAGCCACAACCTCACACAGAACCAAGAGGCTGATTCAGACACATCCTTTTACAAAGCAATTAAGCAAAGAGCAACAGGTGATGCCCATTCATTTTCATTTGAAAACTGTTTTCTTCAGGCTTCACAAAGGGGTGGCCAGAGGCAAAGACCTTCCTGACATTTAGGGCAACAGAAAAACAGGTAAGCAAAAGACCCAAAGCAGGGTTTCTCCACTGAGACTTTCCTGGTCACACTGATATCTGAGTTTTCTGAGATGCTCCCCATTCACTTTAGCTATCAAGTACATGGTCATGTCACAGAGCTTGGAGGTTGTATATATCTTGGACACAAAACCATGAGCCTATTCTGGAGAGTGGCCAGAATTCAGGAAGAAAACAGGATCTTAGGAAGATAGTAGGTTTTGCCCATCCAGAAGGCAAGCCACGGTCCATTCATCAATTGGGCAGGATGAATGCCAGGAAGCTTTCTACTAGACAGGACACATCCATTAATTCATTCTCTTTTCTAATGTCTACAACCACAGACACAGTGGGATACACAGACATAGAAACACTCACATGTCAAACGACTTACTAGAAACAGTGCAATCCAAACCAAACAAACCGCATTTTCTACCTATTCTCAGAACATGTGACAAAACCACAAAACCACAACCACTCCCACAAAGGCACCTCCTTCCCCCAAGTAGGTCTGTGAGTATCCAGAGTGTCCTCTGACTGGTGGGCCATACAATGTTCTCCCGAAATGTCCTGTCCTGACTCAGATCTGGTCTCCTTGGCCAACTCTGTGAAGTTGTCAGGAGCCAGCGGTGAGCCACTACCTGCTTTCTCAGAAAAGGTCCCTCTTCAGAGCTCTCCTGGCCTTTGGCTATCCTCACATAGGTAGGTACCAAGAAAGACTGACCCTGTCCTTGGTAAAACCGAACAAGTGAGCCCACTGGGACTGGGACTGGGACTGGCTCTGGGTGCCTGTCTTCATGGATCCCAAGTTCAGAGAATTCCTTCACCAAGGAAGTGACGTAGGTCACTTCCTTCAGGAACTGAATCAGGTTACTGCCTTGGCAACCAATTTGTCCTAACAGTTGCTTCCAAGAGTCCAATGAGTTGGAGGCTGCCCCTACTTCCAGTGAAACTTTCACAATTTTGCATGGTATATCAACCATAGGCACCCGAAAAAAGCTCTCCAGATAGGCGTGGTTTGGTCCATCTTCTATACATTAAGAAAAGAAATGTTGATTCAGACACATCCCTTCATGCTAACCAGGTTGTTTGTCATGGAAGATAACTTTTGCTCTCTGACGTCATTCATAGCTGCCTACATTTAATCCTGGGATCATTTCTTTAATGACCTTGGTGGTTCTCAGCAAGTGGAAGATCCCCTAATTTCTGTATTGAAAGACCAACTCTGTCCCTGCTCTTCAGTAAAGTTAGATTGAGAGAACAGTGTATGGTCAGGGTTAATAACATGTTCCATTTGGGTTAGGAATCATTCTGCGGGATGAATTATGGTATTGGGAACGTGCGATATTTATAAGAATATAAGTGAATTATAAGTATGAAAACAGACATCTAGGTAATATTTGAAGCCCAGAATTGCATTGGACCCTTAGCTGGGATTCTTAGCTTTGAATTATATTCTGCACAGATGTCTCAGATAAATCGATATACAATGGCATAATTACTTGTACCTTGGTTTATTGAATGTTGAAGAGAACATCCAGTCAAAAAGGGATAATTTGTAGGATTAGTAAGATAGTTGGTAGGTTTTGAAAGAAGAGTGAGTATAGGATTTGGATAAAAAGATCTTTAGCTGTAGGGTTTCGGATAGAGTGAATGTAATTGTCAGCACATGTGGAGAGTCTGTCAAAAGGATGAACTGGGGAAAACAGTAGGAATGCAGATATCAATTGACATTAGGATATCAGGCAAAGTATAAAGTGAGTGATAGAATTATACATTTTCAACAGGCTTGAGTTTGAATATATAATCTTAGGAAGAAACAAACATGTAGTCACCAATAGGATGAACTTTTGAGAGCATTAGGCAACATGGACATGGATGTTTTCCGTAATCCATGCTCACTTTTCATTTAGGCTTTGGTACAAACATAAGTTTGACCTCTTCTTTCTGTGTGCAGAATACTACTGTGGTAAAATGTATATGTAGATCAGGTGACATGAGTATTTCTTCCACCATTTCTGGGAGCAATATTTTGAAGACGTATAAATTATTTTTGGAGGTAAAAATGGTGTACACTGTGTCTATAATTATAGAAATAATGCATGAATAGACCATACTGTAAATAAATATTATAACTGGTTCTAACTTTAAATAATGGATTGAATTGATATCTGAAAATATACAGAAAATCTTACATTGATATACAATCCTTCATTCCAACCAGTAATATATCTAATGGTTATATCAGCATTATGGTTTTTCATGAAGAATGTGTGAGTTTTGCTTCAAAAGTGATTATGGAAATCGGAAATAATGTGTTTGGAAAGAAGTCTCATGAAAAGACCAGTCAAGAAACCTGGAGGAATACATGTGTTTTGAAGCAGAAAGTGATTGAAAGTGAAACAAATGCCTATATATTTGTGAACTTGTGGATCAAATATATATCCTATGATGTGCATAAACTGAAGAAATAGTAATGTACCACTGTTACATAAAAATGAACGTCAAAATACACATCATGTCCTCTCCCACAGGAATCTACTTGCATTGATGTTAAACTGGGTCAGTTATTGTAGAAATATTAGGATAATGCCGCAGTCTTGCTGGGCACAATCAGGAGCCACTTGCCAAAAGAAACGAACTTTATTTTTAGAACCACACACGCCAAACAAAACAGCCTCTCAGGAAAAACCTTCAGAGCCCCAACTGCCACCACTGGCTTCCCAAAACCTCTCCCTCCCACATGAGCCTCTCTCCGCCTCCCACAATCCTCCTGCTCTTGAGGCTGATTGGCTGGGTCATGTGGGCAAAGTCAAAAAAAGTCCCCCAATGAGCAGTTTTGTGGTCTGAAAGGGCAGGGAAACAGCCCATTGAGCATCACCGCAGAGGAGCCAATCAGCTAGTTGTTGCTGGGGCCGCTGTGAGCCAATCATCAGCCGGCAGCTGGAAGTTTGCTGGCAGCAGGAATTTTGCTGGGGCCCCTTCGGCTGTGGCTCTCAACATCTTCCCCTCTCTGTTTAAACAACACGCATGTGGCTTAGGGACCGTGCCTGCCTTAGGTTGTCCAATAGTACATATGGTCTTTACCCGTTAAGTTGGTATCATTGCAATTGGATCTTACCCGTCACTGACTACCCGTCCAGTATAGAGCCACACCTGTGGAGAGGTCTTTGTACCAGCGGGGGTGGGTGAGGTTCTTTGCCTCACCTCTGTTGGCCCCCCAAATTTTAGCTGGACGATCATGACACGCAGAAGGGAGGAAGATACACCAAGCCAATTGACGGCTCCTTTTGGAAAAATTGTACCACCGATGACATCATCAGCAAATATACCCCAACACTACGACAAGTTGCTGCACCAACAGATAGTTCACAATGCATTTAGGTGAGTTCACATGTGTCCAGGCAAGTTCTGCAAGCAGTACAGGGATGGCTATTGCAGAAGCTGTAGATTGGAATTATCTTTGATTTCACCTGAACTGGGATGAAGATAGGAACTCTGGCAATAATGTCTAAAGAAAAAAATTATGTAACATTCCAGAAGGCACTAAAACCAAAAAAAAAAAAAAAAAAAAAAACATATGTAACATTCCAGAAGGCACATCAAAAACCAAAATGGCCCAAAAAGCATTCATTGAGGATGAAGTCTCTCACCTTCCTCTGTAAGGTTCCTGACCTCCATAAAATGAGAATAGGGATTTATTGGGTCAAATGAGTTCTTCAAAACCCTGCAGAGGGTAGCCAATGGGTTATTGGGTTTTTTCATTACTCCAATTCACATCAAGAATCTATACTCCACAGACAGTAGGCCTCAAATTAGAGAAGCAGAGCAGTACTAAAGTCAGGGTTATTTGATCACTCCTGATTCACAGAATGGGTCTCCAGGCCACCTTGACCTTAGGCAAATGAGAGGAAAGGGAGATTATTTTGGACACTGTCTTGGGCTGTGCCCCTCAAGGAAACGTCAAGCCAGAGGTTATGATGAGCGTCTATATGGAAGAAGATGAGGGCCATTTGGGAGTTTTTTAGTTTTCCTTGTGGTCATTCATGTGGCAGTCGGAAGAGATGACTGGGTCCACCAGGGCTTGAACTCTGGTGTGATTCCCCTTAGAGACTGAGTTCTGGAACTTACCTCAGAGAAGTATTGCCATGATTTGTGTTGGGATTTTAGGCGGCCACCCATGAGACTCGCCCGTTGAAACTGAGATCTAGGCCCGGGGTGGCTTTCCACAGAGCACTGGGAATCTCAGACAGAATATCATATGATATTATTTTGAAATACTTGCCAGACATAGTTGAGAGTCAAAACACACATGGACCTCACATTGTAGACCTCAATTGGCCTGGCTTCATGTGACTATTTGGCCACTCTTTGGAAAGCCTTGCCTGTGAGAGTTCTCCAGAACATTCCTTGAAATGAGCTTCCTCAACATTGAATAATTCCTGAAAGAATTGAAACAAATAATGCCTCCAACTTCATCCTTGTAAAATGGCTAGATAAATACCATGAAATTTTTGAAATTCGCATGATGAGGTGGCACTGGAGAACCTTTGATGTTCTGTTGCTCATCATTAGTGTACCAGACAGTGCCTTGATTGATTGGGTATAATGAAAGTGGTGTAGAACAGAGATGCCGGTTAGATGGAGACTGCGGAGTATTTGGCCCAGAACTGTGGTGTGCAGGTGTGTGATAAAATATTTATGGTGGTGCCATGTGGATCTGCCATTGATTTCCAAATGGCTTTTAGCTGACATGGTGCACCCAGCAGACCCTTATATGCAAAGGCATCTTGTTATATGGAGAGGTTTCAGGGCAATGTTCAGAATCAGGTTGCTATGGTCAAGGGGGCAAGCTATGTGGGATAGAAGCCGGATTGGTGCGTTCTCCTGGAGACTCTGACCCACCACATGTCACAGAACTCCCTCCAACACTATGTCCCAGTTGAACTCCTTGTATTTCTTGAAGCAAATACCAAACTCCCAGTTCAGCACCAAGAAACACCATGAAAATTGAAGGATGACTAAATGGCTTCATCATCCACACAGTTAGACACTTTGGCCCAGTGGCCTCTGTTTACCTACAAAGAGAAAAATCAGCACTGCTGCCTCAGGTTCACTGGAAAATAAGAAACCATGTTCTCCAGGTCACATAGATTCAGACCCAGCTTTGATGGTTTCACTACAAATGAAGACAAAGCTACTGACAACAACATATATTTCAAGTGCCACACCTCAGAGGCAGTTTCTCCAGAAGTCTTTTTTCCAGCAGACATCCATGGTTGTGGAGTGTTTACCCAGTTCCTTACTTCTGGAAACTCCTCTACCTGCTCCCAGGTTGAGAACTCCTGAGAATTTTCCATTCCAGATATGTATTCACAGATTTTCTTACTCTTCTCCTCTAATTGTGTCTCACTTGGGGCAAAGGTAATGTCAAGGCATTGTTCTAGGTGAGAGTGGGAAGATTATTGCGTAGCACATATTTGCATACACATTGGATACATTATCCTATTTTCCATTTGAAATACTGAATTACCGACACTAACCCATACCCTACTAGACTCTGACTACTTATCCTAAAATGATGGAGAAAAAGAAACCTAACAGAATAGAAATACAGGCCTTTTGTAGGAGGCATGGTGTATACTTGGATTTTCCTTCTCCTTTATCAAGGATATGTGTTATGAATCTAGTCAACTTTTCATTGTAAAATTTCTCCATGAGTTTTCAAAGTTAAAACATATGTAAATTCCTGTCTCCTTTTCTCTGTAGCCTCTTTAGAACATGTATATTTTTATGCATATATAGACTCCTACCTGGTAACACACGTACATTCTTGTGAGCTCACTGACTTTGGAATATACAAATTATGAGAATAGATAACTTCCCCTAAATACTGATGGAACTGAAAATTCAACCTATGGGTGAGCTTCCTAGTGAACAACATCATACATAAATCCATGTTCAGTAAAATGAATATTTTTAGATATGTGGATGATATATATTTCATGATAAATTTTGATTGGCATATATATTGCTACATTTTATTGTGTGTGTGTATATGTATATATATGTATATATATATATATATATATATATATATATATATATTTATATATATGTATGTATATATATATATATATATATTTATATATTTTTATATATATATATATATATATATATATATATATTCACAAGATTTTCCAGATTTTCCAAAATATGAAATAAATGTGTCTTATTATACACTCCCTAAATTCATTCAAGTTCATGTATGTGGATTTAAAATCAACATTTTACATGATTATCATCAGTCTGGCTGGGCACAATTCAGGAGCCAACTGTCAAAAGAAACGAACTTTATTTTTAGAACCACACAAACCAAACAAAACAGCTTCTCAGGAAAAACCCTCAGAGCCCAACTGCCACCACAGTCTTCCCACAAGCCTCTCCCTCAACCACAAGCCTCCTCCTTTTGAGGCCGATTGGCTGGGTCACATGGGCGGAGCCAAAAAAGTCCACCAATGAGCAGCTCCGTTGTCTGAAAGGGCAAGGAAACATCCCATTGAGCATCACCACAGAGGAGCCAATCAGCTAGATGTTGCTGGGGCCTCTGTGAGCCAATCATCCACTGGCAGTCTGAATGGGCGGGGAAACAGCTCAATGAGCATCTGCAGTGAGCATCACCACAGAGGAGCCAATGAGCTAGATGTTGCTGGGGCCCCTGTGAGCCAATCATCAGCCGGCAGCTGGAAGTTTGCTGGCAGTTGGAGGTTTCCTGGGGCCCCTTTGGCTGTGGCTCTCAACATCTCCCCCTCTCTGTTTAAACAACAAGCATGTGGCTTAGGGACCATGCCTGCCTTTGGTTGTTCAAAACTACATATGGTCCTTACTGGAGAACCTTGGCTGTGGCTATCAACAGGATTTGTATGTACCATTCACTGAAGTTAGTTTTCAGTACTAGGAAACAAATATGTATTTCAGGTGGATAAATATTTCTGCGAAAAATCTTGTGAAAAGTTGATTTTAAATCCACATACTTGAACATAAATGAATTTAGGGAGTGTAAATAAGATACATATATTTCATATTTTGAAAAATCTGGAGAGTGTGTGGGTGTGTGTGTGTATACACACACACACACACACAGATATTAAAATGTAGCAACATATATGCAAATCGAAATTCACCATGAAATATACATCAATCACAGATCCAAAAATATTCAATTTTCTTAACAGGGATTTATGTATAATGTTGTTCTACTAGGAAGCTCACCCATTATTTGAATTTTCAGTTCCAACAGCGTTTAGGAGGAATGATGTCTTCTCACAAATTGTATCTCCCAAGTCAGTCACCTCACAAGAATGTAGGTGTGACACCAGGTAGGATTTGATATGTGCATATAAAAATACATTGCTGAATAGGCTACAGACAAAGGGAGACAGGAATTCACATATTTGTTAACTTTAAAAACACATGGAGATCTATTTCAATTAAAAATAGACTGGATTTATAACACCTAACATTTATCATGAAAAAGGCAAGATCAACTATACACCATGCCTCGTCTGAACTGCTTGTATTTCAATTCTGTTTGTGTTACTTTTCTGCATCATATTAGAATTAGTAGTCAGAGTCTAGTAGGGTATGGGTTCGTGTCAGGGATTCAGTATTTCGAATGGAAAATTGGAAAATGAATCCAATGTGTATGCAAATATGTGCTACACACAAAAAATTCCCACTCTCATTCAGAACAATGGCCTGAAATAACCACGCCCCATGTAAGAAACAATTAGAGGAGAAGAGTTAGAAAATCTGTGAATACATACGTAGAATGGAAAATGCTCAGTAGTTCACAACCTATGATGTGGAAAAGACGTTTCCAAACCTTAGGGACAGGGTAAAACTCCACAAACATGGAACTCTGCTGGCCTAAACACTTCTGGAGATACTGACAATGAGGTTGGGTACTTGAAATATATGTTGTTGTCAGAACCTTTAGCTTCCTTTGTAGTGAGACCATCAAACTTGGGTCTGCATTTTTGTGACCTGGAGGACATGAATTCTTATTGTCCAATGAACATGAGGCAGCAGTGCTGAATTCACTCTTTGTAGCTAAACTGTGGCCACTGGGGGATAAGTGTCTCCCCGTCTGGAATTTGAAATCATTTGGTCATGCTCCACTTTTCGTGGTGTTTCTTGCTGCTGCAGTGGGTGTTTTGTATTTGGTTCATGACATACAAAGAGTTAAACTGGGACACAATGCTGGAGGGAGTCCTGTAATGTATGGTGTGTCAAGGTCTGCAGGAGAATGCACCAACCAGGCTTCTATCCCCCATTGCTTGCCCCCTTTACCATAGGAACTTGATTCTGAATATTGCCCTGAAAACTCTCCATGTAACATGATGCCTTTACATACAAAGTTCTGCTAGCTGCACCATGTCAGTCACAAGCCATTTGAAAGCCAATGTAAGATCCACATGACCCCACCACAGATGTATTGTCACACACCTGCACACAACTGCTCTAGGCCCACTACTCAGCAGGCTCCAACTTACTGGCATCTCTGTTCTACACCATTTTCATGAAACACAGTCAATGAAGGCATTTTCTGGTACACTCATGATCAGCAACAGGACATCCAAAGGTTCTCCAGTGCCACCTGGTCATGGGAATTTCAAAATTTGGTGGTAGTTATCTAGCCATTTTTGAAGGATGAAGTTGGAGGCACTGTGGGTTTAAATTCATTCAGGAGCCATTAAATATTGAGTAAGCTCATTTTGATGAAAGCTCTGGAGAACTCTCACAGGAAAGGCTTCCCAAAGAGTGGCCCAAGGTCACATGAAGCCAGGCCCATTGAGGTCTACAATGTGAGGTCCATGTGTGTTTTGACTCTCAACTATGGCTGTCAAGTCTTTCAAAATAAAATCATGTGATATCCTTGCTGAGATTCTCAGTGCTCTGTGGAAAGGAACCCTGGGCTTAGATCTCAGTTTCCAAGGGTGACTCTCATGCATGGCCTGCTAAAATCCCAACACAATTCATGGCAATACTTCTCTGAGGTCAGTTCCAGAACTCAGTCTCTAAGGTAAATCACACCTGAGTTCAATCCCAGGTGGACCCAGTCATCTCTTCCAAACGCCACACAAATGACCACAATTAAAACCAAAACACTCCCACATGGCCCTCATCTTCTTCCATATAGACACACATCATAACCACTGGCTGGTGGTTTTCATGAGTTGCGCAGCCTAAGACAGTATCCAAAATAAGCTCCCTTGCCCCTCATTTGCCTAAAGTCATGGTGGCCTGGACACCCTTCCGGTGAACCATGAGTGATCAAAAAGGCTTGCTGTTAATACTGCTTCGATTTTCCAATTTTAGGCCTACTGACTCTTCGGTTTAGATTCTTAATGTTAAATGGAGTCATGAGAAAAACCAAGCACCTCTGGGCTAGCCTCTTCAGGGCTTTGAAAAACTCATTTGACCAAAAAGATCTTGATTCTCACTTGATGGAGGTCAGGATCCTTAGAAGAATTCGAGAGACTTCATCCACAATGACTGCTCTTTTGGCCATTTTGGTTTTGGATACACAAGAGATCTTTCTTTAGATCCCTCAGGTTCTGAGAATCTAGGCCACAGCCTCACAGGGGGCCAAGAGCCTGAATCAGACACATCCCATTCCAAAGCAATTAAGCAAAGAGCCACAGGTGATGCCCATTTATTTCCATTTGAAAACTGTTTTCTTCATGCTTCACAAAGGGGTGGCCTGAGGCAAAGATGTTCCTGACATTCAGTGCAACAGAACAATAGGTAAGCAAAATTCCCAAAGCAGGGTTTCTCCACTGAGACTTTCCTGGTCACACTGATATCTGAGTTTTCTGAGATGCTCACCATTCCCTTCAGCTATGTAGTACATGGCCATGTCACAGAGCTTGGAGGTGGTACATATTTTGGACACAAAACCATCAGTCTATTCTGGAGAGTGCCCACAATTCAGGAAGAAAACAGGAACTTAGGAAGATAGTAGGTGTTGCCCATCTATAAGACAAGCCACAGTCCATTCATAAATCGGGCAGGATGAATGCTGAGAAGATTTCAACTAGACAGGACTCATCCATTGATGCATTTTCTTTTCTAATGTCTACAACCAGGGGCACAGTGGGATACACTGATATCCAAACACATGCCTTGTCAAACGACTTACTACAAACAGGTCCCGCCAAAACAAACAAACCGCCATTCCTACCTATTCTCAGAACATGAGACAAATTCACAAATCCCCACCCACACCCACAAAGACACCTCCTTCCCCCAAGTAGGTCTGTGACTATCTGGAGTTTCCACTGACTCGTGGGCCATAGTATGTTCCAAATAAATGGCCTTCCTGTCTCAGACCTGCTTTCCTTGTGCAACTCTGTGAATTTGTCAGGAGCCAGCAGTGTGCCACTACCTGCTTTCTCAGGAAAAACCCTATTCAGAGCTTTCCTGCGTTTTGGACATCCTCACATCAGTAGGTACCAAAAATGAATGTCTGTGTCCTTGGTAAATCCAAACAAGGAGACCACTGGGACTGGGACTGGACTGGCTATGGGTTCCTGTCTTCCTGGATCCCAAGTTCAGAGAGTTCCAACACCAAAGAAGTGATGTGAGGTCACTTCCTTCAGGAACTGAATCAGATCACTGCCTTGGCAACCTCTTTGTCCTAACAGTTGCTTCCAAGGCTACCATGAGAAAGAGGCTGCCCCTACTTCCTGTGACACTTTCACAAGTTAGAATGCTATATCAACCATAGGCACCCGGGAGCAGCTCTCCACACAGGCCTGGTTTGGTCCATCTTCTCTACATTAAAAAGAGAAAGGCTGATTCAGAAACAACCCTTCATTCTGACCATGTTATTTGCCAGGGAAGATGACTTTTGCTCTCTCAGGTCCTTCATAGCTGCCTACATCTTCTCCAGTGATCATTTCTGCATGGAATTTTGTGGTTCTCAACAGGTGGAAGATCCCCTACATTCCTATATTGTAAGACCAACTTTGTCCCTGCTCCTCTGTAAAGTTAGATTGAGGGAACAGTGTATGGTTAGGGTTAATAACATGTTCGATTTGGGTTAGAAATTATTCTGCTGGATGAATAATTGTACAAGAATAATGAGGTGAAATGTATGTAGGAAAACAGAAATCTAAGTAAAATTTGAAGCCCAGAAGGGGATTGGGCTTCAAGGGATTGTGATACTTAGAATTGCGATCAAGGGATTGTGATACTTAGCATTGAATTATGTTCTGCAGAGATGTCTCAGAGAGATCGATATACAATGGCATAAGACCCTGTACCTTGGATTATTGAATGTAGAAGAGAACATCCAGTCAGAAAGCGTTAATAGGTAGGATTAGGAAGATAGTCAGTAGGTTTAGGAGGAAGAGTGATTATAGGATTTGGAACAAAAGTTTCTTAGCAATAGGGTTTCGATTAGAGTGTGAATGGAAATGTCAGCACATGTGAAGAGTCAGTCACAATGATGAACTGGGGAAAATATGTAGGAAAGCAATCAATAGAGACATTATGAAATCAGGAAAAGTATAAAGTGAGAGAAAGGATTAGATGTTTTCAACAGGGTTGAATTTGAATATATAATCTTAGGAAGAAACAAATATATTGTCACAAATAGGATTGATTTTTGAGAGCATTAGGCAACTTGGACATTGGTGATTTTAGTAATCCATATTCACTTTACATTTAGGCTTTGGTACAAACATAAGTGTGACCTTTTCTTTTTGTGTCCAAATATTACTGTGATAAAATGTATATGTAGATAAGGTGACAAGTGTATTTCTTCCATCTTTTCTGAGACCAATAATTTGAAGACGTATAAATTAGTATTGGGTTTACAAAGAGGTGTACCCTGTGTCTATGAATATAAAGAAAAAGCATGAATAGACTGTACAGTGAATAAATAATATAACTGGTTTCACTTTAAATCATGGATTGAATTGATATCTGAAAATATATAAGAAATATTATATTGATACAAAATCATTCATTCCAACCAGTTATACATCTAATGGTAATATTGGGGTTATGGATTATCATGAAGGGTGTGTGAGTTTTGCTTCAAAAGTGATTATGGAAATCGAAAATAATGTATTTGGAAAGAAGTCTCATGAGAAGACCAGTCAAGAAACATGGAGGAATACATGTGTTTCGAAGCAGAAAATGATTGAAAGTGAAACAAATGCCTATAATTTTGTAACTTGTGGATGAAATATATATCTTATAATGTGCATAAACTGAAGAAATAGTAAAATACCAGTGGTGAATAAGAATGAACATAAAAATACACATCATGTCCCATAGGAATCTACTTGCATTAATGAGAAACTGGGTCAATTATTGTAGAAATATTAGGATTTGTATTCATGATTCACTGAAGTTAATTTTCAGTAATAGGAAACAAATAGTATTTCAGGTGGTTGAATATTTCCGAGAATAATCTTGTGAAATGTTGACTATAAATCCTCATACATGAACTAGAATGAAATTAAGGAGTGTATAATAAGACAGATATATTTAATATTTTAAAACATCTGGAGTGTGTATACACACACACACACACACACACACATTAAAAAGTAGTAGTATATATGCCAATCGAAATTCATCATGAAATATATATCATCCACAGATCGAAAAATATTCATTTTCCTGAACATGGAATTATGTATAATATTGTTCAACTAGGAAGCTCACACAGAGGATGAATTTTCAGATCCCACAGTGTTTAGGAGGAGTGATCACTTCTCACAATTTGTATCTGCCAAGTCAGACACCTGACAAGAATGTACGTGTGATACCAGGTAGGATTCTATATATGCATATAAAAATAGATGTGCTGAATAGGCTACATAGAATGGGAGAGAGGAATTCACATATTTGTTAACTTTAAAAACACATGGAGAACTATATCAATTACAAATTGACTAGATTTATAACACCAACACTTTGTCACGCAAAAGCCGTGTCCAACTATACACTATGCCTCCTCTGATATACTTGTATTTCTATTCTGTTTGAGTTATTTTTCTCCATCATATTAGGATTAGTAGTCAGAGTATAGTAGGTTATGGGTTAGTGTCAGGGATTCAGTATTTCAAGTAGAAAATAGGAAAATGAATCTAATAAGCATGAAAATATGTGCTACAAAAAATATTCCCACTCTCATCCAGAAGAATGCCTTGAAATTATCTTCGCCCATAGTATGACACAATTAGAGGAGAAGAGTTAGAAAATATGTGAATACATATCTGGACTGGAAAATACTCAGCATTACACAACTATGGAGGTGGTAGAACAGTTTCCAAAAGTAAAGGACAGTGTAAACCCTCCACAGACATGGAGCTATGCTGGCCTAAAGACTTCTTGAGAAACTGCCTCTGAGTTTGGGTAGTTGAAATATATGTTGTTGTCAGGAGCTTAACTTCCTTTGTAGTGAGACCATCAAAGTTTGGTCTGCATCTATGTGACCTGGAGGACATGGTTTCTTATTTTCCAATGAACATGAGGCTGCAGTGCTGAATTCACTCTTTGTAGCTAAACTGTGGTCACTGGGGGCTAAGTGTCTCCCCATGTGGACTTTGAAGCCATTTGGTCATCCTCCACTTTTCCTGGTGTTTCTTGCTGCTGCACTGGGTGTTTTGTATTTGCTTCACGACATACAAGGAATTCAACTGGGAAACAGTGCTGGAGGGAGTCCTGTAATATGTGGTGGGTCAGGGTCTGCAGGAGAATGCCCCAACTTGGCTTCTATCCCACATTGCTTGCCCCCTTGACCATACCAACCTGATTCTGAACATTGCCCTGAAACCTCTCCATATTACAAGATGCCATTTCATATAATGGTCTCATGGCTGCACGAAGTCAGTCACAAGCAATTTGTAAGCCAATGTAATATCCACATGGCCACACCACAGATGTATTATCACACACCTGCACACCACTGCTCTAGGCCCACTACTCAGCACGCTCTAACTTACTGGCATCTCTGTTCTACACCATTTTCAAGAAACCCAGTAAATCAAGGCACTGTCTGGTACACTCATGATCAGCAATGGGACATCCAATGGTTATCCAGTGCCACCTGGTCATTGGGAATTTCAAAAATTTTATGATATTTATCTATCCATTTTTCAAGAATGAAGTTGAAGGCACTTTGGGGTTTCCATTCATCCCAGAACCATTAAATGGTGAGGAAGCTCATTTCAATGAAAGCTCTGAGGAACTCTCACAGGCAAGGCTTCTCAGAGTGTGCCCAAAAGGTCACATGAAGCCAGGCCCTTTAAGGTCTATAATGTGAGGTCCTTGTGTGTTTTGACTCTTAACTGTGGCTGCCAAGTTTTTCAGAATAAAATCATGTGATATCCTTGCTGAGATTCTCAGTGCTCTGTTGAAAGCTTTCCTGGGCCTAGATCTCAGGTTTCAAGGGCGACTCTTATGCATGGCCTCCTACAATCCCAACACAACTCATGGCAATACTTCTCTGAGGTCAGTTTCAGAACTCAGTTTCTAAGGGGAATCACACCAGAGTTCAAGCCCATGTGGACCCAGTCATCTATTCCAAACGCCACAAAAATGACCACATTTAAAACCAAAACATTCCCACATTGCCCTTATCTTTAACCATATAAACACTCATCATTAACTCTGGCTGCAGGTTTCCAAGAGTGGCGCAGCCCAAGACAGTGTCCAAATAATGCACCCTTGCCCCTGATATGTCCAAAGTAAGGGTGGCCTGTTCACCCTTCTTATGAACCAGGAGTGATCAAATAGGCCTGCCATAAATACTGCTCTGCTTCTCCAATTTGAGGCCTACTGACTGTCAGGTATAGATTCTTTATGTGATTTGGCATCATGAGACAACCCAAGCAGTTCTGCAGGAATTTGAAGAACTCATTTGATCCAAAGGATCCCTATTCTCACTTGATGGAGGTCAGGAACCAAACAGAAGAAGGCAAGAGACTTCATCTACAGTGACAGATTTTTTGCCATTTTGGTTTGGATGCACACATGGGATCTTCTTTAGATCTATCAGGAGCTGAGAATTTTAGCCACAGCCTCAAACAGGGCCTAGTGTCTGATTAAGACACATCCCTTTCCAGAGCAATTAAGCAAAGAGCCACAGGTGATGCCCATTCATTTCCATTTGAAAACTATTTCTTCAGGCTTCACAAAGGGGTGGCCTGAGGCAAAGACCTTCCTGACATTCAACGCAACAGAAACATAGATAAGCAAATGGAGCCAAGCAGGGTTTCTCCACTGAGACTTTACTGGTCACACTGGTATCTGAGTTTTCTGAGATGTTCCCATTCCCTTCAGCTATCAAGGACATGGCCATGTCACAGAGTTTGGAGGTGGTACATATCTTGAACAATAAACCATGATACTATTCTGGAGAGTGGCCAGAATTCAGGAAGAAAACAGCAACTTAGGAAGTTAGTAGGTGTTTCCCATCCATAAGGCAAGCAACAGTCCATTAATCAATTGTGCAGGATGAATGCTGTGAATCTTTCTACTAGACAGGACACCTCCATTGATGCATTCTCGTTTCTAATGTCTAAAACCACGGACACAGTGGCTACACAGACATAGAAACACTCGCCTTGTCTAAAGACTTACTAGAAAAAGTCGACTCCAAACCAAACCAACCACCTTTCCTACCTATTCTCAGAACATGAAACAAAACCACAAACTCACACGCACAACCAAAAAGGCACCTCCTTCCCAAAAATAGGTCTTTAACTATCTGGAGTGTCCTCTGACTGGTGGGCCATACTATGTTCCACTCGAAATGGCCTGTCTGGTCTCAGATCTTGTCTCCTTGGCCAACTCTGTTATTCTGGGAGGAGCCAGTGGTTAGCCGCAACCTGCTGTCTCAAGAAAGGCCCCTCTTCAGAGCTCTACTGGCATTTGGCCATCCTCACATCAGTAGGTACCAAGAAGGTCTGACTCTGTACTTGGTAAATCCAAACAAGTGAGCCCACTGGGACTGGGACTGGGACTGGCTCTTGGTGCCTGGCTTCTTGCATCCCAATTTCAGAGAGTTCCATCACCAAGAAAATGAGGTATGTCACTTTCTTTGGAACTAAATGAGGCCACTGCCTTGGCAACAACTTTGTCCTAACACTTGCTTACAATGGTCCCATGAGTTGGAGGGTGCCCCTACTTCCTGTGACAATTTGACTAGTTAGAATGGTATATCAAAATAGACACCATGGAACAGCTCTCCACGAAGGCCTGGTTAGGTCCATCTTCTCTACATTAAGAAGAGAGAGTCTGATGCATACACATCCCTTCGTCCTGTGCAGGTTGTTTGCCATGGAAGATGGCTTTTGCTCATTCAGGTCCTTCATAGCTGCCTACATCTTCTCCAGGGATAATTTCTACATCGAACTTTGAGGTTCTCAGCAGTTGGAAGATCACCTACATCCCTTATTGAAAGAATAGCCCTGTCCCTGCTCTTTTGTAATGTTAGATTGAGGCAACAGTGTATGGTTAGGGTTAATAACAGGTTCGATTTGGGTTAGGAATCATTCTGCGGGATGAATAATGGTATTGGGAACCTGCAATATATAGAAATATAGTGGTTAAATATAAGTATGGAAACAGAAATCTAGGTAAGATTTGAAGCTCAGAAGTGCATTGGGCAATAGATTGGGACACGTAGCTTTGAATTACGTTCTGCATACATATTTCAGAAAAATCGATATACAATGGCATAGGACCTTGTACCTCGGATGATTGAATGTAGTAGAGTACATCCACTCAAAAAGGGATAGTCAATAGGATCAGGAAGATAGTCAGTATGTTTCGGAAGAAGATAGAGTATAGGATTTGGACCAAAGTTCATTAGCAATAGGGTTTTGGTTAGAGAGTGAATGTCAATGTCATCACATGTGAAGGGTCAGTCACAATGTTGAACTGGGAAAAATATGTAGGAAAGTAGATATCAATAGAGACATTAGGAAATCAGGCAAAGTATAAAGTGAGTGAAAAAACTAGACATTTCCAACAGTTTTGAGGTTGAATATATAATCTTAGGAAGAAACAAAAATGTGGTCACCAATAGGATTGACATTTGAGAGCATTAGGCAACCTGGATATGGATGTTTTTAGTAATCCATCTTCAGTTTCCATTTAGGCTTTGGTACAATCATACGTGTGACTTTTGCATTTTGTGTCCAGAATATTACTGTGGTAACATGCATATGTAGATCAGGTGACATGAGTATTTCTTCCACCATTTCTGGGAGCAATATTTAGAAGAAGAATAAATTAGTATTGGGCATACTAAGAGGTGTACCCTGTGTCTATGAATATAGAGATAATGCATGAATAGACCATATAGTGAATAAATAATATAACTGGTTCCACTTTAAATAATGGATTAAACTGATATCAGAATATATATAAGAAATACTATATTGATATAAAATCATTCCGTCCAACCAGTTATACATCTAATGGTGATATTATAGTTATGGTTTATCATGAAGTGAGTGTCAGTTTTGCTTCAAAAGTGATAAAGGAAATCAAAAATTATGTATTTGGAAAGAAGTCTCATGATAAGACCAGTCAAGAAACCTGGAAGAATCCATGTGTTCTGAAGCAGGAAGTGATTGAAAGTGAAACAAATGCCTATAAGTTTGCTAACTTGTGGATGAAATATGTATCCTATGATGTGCATAAATTGAAGAAATAGTAATGTACCAGTGTTGAATTAAAATAAATTTCAAAATACACATCATGTCACATAGGAATGTACTTGCATTGATGTTAAACTGGGTCAGTTACTGTAGAAGTATTAGTATTTGTATGCAACATTAACTGAAGTTAGTTTTTAGTACTGCAAACAATATGTATTTCAGGTGGATGAATATTTCTGAGAATGATCTTGTGAAAAGTTGATTATAAATCCATATACATGAACATGAATGAATTTAGTGAGTGTATATAAGACACATATATTTCATATTTTGAAAAATCTGGAGAGTGTATATATATATATATACAAAAAAAAACACACACAGACAATAAATTAGCAATCGAAATTTATCATGAAATATATATCTTCCACAGATGCAAAATTATTTCTTTTAGAACATGGATTTATGTATAATGTTGTTCTTCTAGGAAACACACCCCTAGGTTAAATTTTCAGTTCCAACAGAGTTTAACAGGAGTGATCATTTCTCACAAATTGTATTTGCCAAATTAGCCTCCTCACAAGAATGTAGGTGTGATACCAGGTAGTGTTCTATATGTGCATTTAAAAATACATGTGCTGAATAGGCTACAGAGAAAGGGAGAGAGGAATTCACATATTTGTTAACATTAAAAACACATGGAGAACTATTTCAATTAAAAATTGACTAGATTTATAACACCTACAATTAATCATGCAAAAAACAAGTCCAACTATACACCATGATTCCTCTGAACTGCTAGTATTCCTATTCTGTTTGTGTTATTTTTCTCCATCATATTAGGAGTAGTAGTCAGAGTTTATTAGGGTATGCGTTAGTGTCAGGGATTCAGTATTTCGAATGGAAAATTGGAAAATGACTCTAAAGGGTATGCAAATATGTGCTACACAAAAATGTTCACACTCTCATCCAGAAGATTGCCTTGGCATTACCTTAGTTTCAAGTAAGATACAATAAAGGAGAAAAGTTAGAAAATCTGTAAATACATATCAGGAATAAAAAATGCTCAGGAGTTCACAAACTTGTAGGTGGTAGAGGAGTTTCCAATAGTAAGGGACAGGGTAAACACTCCACAAACATTGAGCTCTGCTTGTGTAAAGACTTCTTGAGAAACTCTCTGAGGGTTGGGCTCTTAAAATACATGTTGTTGTCAGGAGCTTTAGCTTCCTTTGTTGTGTGACCATCAAATCTGGGTGTGCAAATATGTGACCTGAAGGACATTGTTTCTAATTTTCCAATGAAAATGAGGCAGCAGTGCTGAATACTCTTTTTGTAGTTAAAATATGGCCACTGGGGTGTAAGTGTCTCCCCGGGTGGACTGTGAAGCCATTTGGTCATCCTCCAATTTTCGTGGTGTTTCTTGCTGGTGCACTGGGAGTTTGGTATTTGCTTCATGAAATACAAGGAGTTCAACTGGGACACAGTGCTGGAGGGAGTTCTGTCACGTGTGGAGGGACACGGTCTGCATGAGAATGCACAAACCAGGATTCTGTCCCACATAGGTTGCCCCTTTGTCCATAGCAACCTGATTCTGAACATTTCCCAGAAACCTATCCATATAACAAGATGCCTTTACATATAAGGGTCTGCTGGCTGTACCCTGTCAATCACAAGGCAATTGGAAGCCAATGGCAGATCCACATGCCCCAACACACATGTTTTTTCACACACCTTCACACCACTGCTCTAGGTCCACTAATGAACAGGCTCCAACTTACTGGCATCACTGTTCTACACAATTTTCATGAAACCCAGTCAGTCAAGGCACTGTCTGATACACTCATGATCAGCAACAGGACATCCAAAAGTTTTCCAGTGCCACCTGGTGATGGGAATTTCAAAGATTTCATGGTATTTATCAAGCCATTTTTCGAGGATAAAGTTGGAGGCTCTGTGGGTTTCAATTCATTCAGGAACCATTAAATGTTGAAGAAGCTCATATCAATGAAAGATCTTGAGAACACTCACAGGCAAGGCTTCCCAAAGAGTGGCCAAAAGGTAACATAAAGTCAGGCCCATTGAGGTATACAATGTGAGGTCCATATGTGTTTTGACTCTCAAGTGTGGCTTTAAAGAATTTCAGAATAAAATCATGTGATATCCAGGCTGAGATTCCCAGTGCTGTGGGCAAAACCACCCTGCACCTAGATCTCCCTGCACCACAATTAATACCTGAGATGTTGGTTGCATGGCCTAGTAAAATCCAAACAGAATTCATGACAATACTTCTCTTATGTCACTTCCAGAATTCAGTCTCTCAGGGGAATCATACCAGAGTTCAAGCCCAGGTGGACCCAGTCATCTGTTCCAAGCACCAAACAAATTACCACAATTCAAAACAAAATGCTCCCACATGCCCCTTATCTTATTTCATGTAGACACTCATCATAACATCTGGATGGAGGTTTCCATGAGGGGCACAGCACAAGACAGTGTCCAAAATAACCTTTCTTGCCCCTCATTTGCCTAAAGTCAGTGTGGCCTGGAAATCCTGACTGTGAACCAGGAGTGATCAAATACGCCTGCCGTTAATACTCCTTGGCTTCTCCAATTTGATGCCTACTGACTGTGGGGTTTAGAATCTTTATGTAAACTGGATTCATGAGAAAACCCAAGCACCTATGGGCTAAACTCTGCAGGGCTTTAAAGAACTCATTTGACCCAAAGGATCCCTATTTTCACTTGATGGATGTCAGGAATCTTAGAGAAGAAGGTGAGAGTCTTCATCCACAATTACTGCTCTTTTGGCCATTTTGGTTTTGGATGCACCCATGGGATCTTTCTTTAGATCCATCAGGTGCTGAAAATCTAAGCCACAGCCTCACACAGGGCCATGAGGCTGATTCAGACACATCCCTTTCCAAAGCAATTAAGCAAAGAGCAAAACACACACAGACATTATAAAGTGGCAATATATATGCCAATTGAAATTCATGATGAAATATATATCGTCCACAGATCCAAAAATATTAATTTTACTGAACATGGATTTATGAATAATGTTGTTAAACTAGAAAGGTTACCCTTAGGTTGAATTTTAAGATCCAATAGCATTTAGGAGGAGTGATCTCTTGTCATAATTTGTATCTGCCATGTCAACCACCTCACAAGAATGTATATGTGATACCAGGTAGGATTCTATATGTTTATATAAAAATACATGTGATGAATAGGCTACAGAGAAAGGGATAGAGGAATTCACATATTTATTAACTTAAAAAACACAAGGAGAACTATTTCAATTAAAGTTAACTAGATTTATAACACCTACCCTACATAATGCAAAAGGAAAGTCCAACTATACACCATGCCTCTTCTGAACTGCTTGTATTTCTATTGTGTTTGTATGCACTGTGGGTTTCAAGAACCATTAAATGTTGAGGAAGCTCATTTGAATGAAACTCTGGAGAACTCTCATAGGCAAGGCTTCCCAAAGAGTGACCAAAAGGTTAGATATAGCCAGGCCCATTGAGGTCTACAATGTGAGGTCCATGTGTGTTTTGACTCTCAACTATGGCTACCAAGTCTTTAAGAATAAAATCATGGGATATCTTGGCTGAAATTCTCAGTGCTCTGTGGAAATCCACCCTCGTCCTTGATCTTAGTTTCCAAGGGCGACTCTCATGCTTGGCCTCCTAAAATATCACCACAATTCATGGCAATACTTCTCTGAGTTCAGTTCCAGAAGTCAGTCTCTAAGGGGAATCACACAAGAATTCAAGCCCAGGTGGACCCACTCATCTCTTCCAACCGTCACACAAATGACCACAATTAATACCAAAACACTCTCACATGGCCCTCCTCTTCTTCTATAAAGGCACTCATCATAACATCTGGCTGGAGGTTTCCATGAGGGGCACAGCCCAAGACAGTGTCCCAAATAAGCTCCCTTGCCACTCATTTGCCTAAATTCAGGGTGGCTTGGACACCCTTCTTGTCCACCAGGAGTGATCTGAAAGGGTAAAATAAATTGAAATTAAAGTGTAAAAGTTGAAGTGTAAAAGACTGGGTTTTGTAAAGTTTCTAAGCTGCAAGGCCTGAGTTAAAATGTAAAGGACCAGGTATTGTTAAGTTCCTATGCTACATGCAAAACCTGAAATTCCTGTAGCTTGTAGTACAATTCCCGACTGCCCAGTAAATATTCCCCCTGACCGCCTGGTTATTTAATAACCTAGGACCCTGTGTGGCCTGGCACATAGGCATTGCAAGGCCTAAAGCAATCTGTTTGAATGTGTACCTCGCTTTAGAACTGACCTATCCCTCCTGCCTCACCTGTTCCTGCCAATGAGTGAACTAATCATGTTTAGGAATTGTTGTTTGATTTTTCTGCGGTGTATGTTGATTTCTTAAAGGAGACTGTGATATATGTAAAGTCCCGCCCTCCCCAAAAAGTGTACTTAAGCACTGCTCAACCCCTGCTCAGGGCTCTGGGCTGCTCTCCCTTCTTGAGTGAGCACGTAGCCCCAGCATGCTGGATTGGATCCTCAATGAACGCCTTTTTCTGTTGCATGAGCTGTGGTCTCTTGGTGGTCTCTTCCTCCGACGTTCACCGGATCCTTACATTTGGTGCGTTGGCCGGGAATCACGCAGCATAGGACAAGGACACCCCAACAGACCCCTCTGGGGGTAAGTAAGGCGCTTCTTTCCATTTTTCCTTGCGATCGCTCAGAGCTTTTTGTTCAGGTTCCGTTTTTCCGTTTTTGGTTTGGGTTGGCAGAGTGGCTGCCAGCGGAGAACGTAAGTTCCCCCTGTCAGTGGTGGACAAACGTGTCCTAAAGCCACAGACCACGTCCTCGCAAGGGATGCCTTGGAGGACTCAGGGAGTGATGGATGTGCCCTCATTGGGTGAGGAGGGACGGATGAGCCCACATTAGGTGACTCTGCTGCCAACCCATCATATCTTGCTGGCTACTTTTTTCTCTCAGGTTGAATTCACTGTCTGTCTTTGTGGTCTAACCCATCAGGTTTTGCCAGTTACTAGGTTCTAATCTTTACTTCTGAACTCGTGTTAAATGTTACCTGTGTGTACATGTTTGTGTCCCGTTTGTATTGTCCTTGTCTCTGTTTGAGAAACTCTCATTATGGGACAAAGCCATTCCATGCCTCTGTCCTTGAAGCCTTTCCTGGTCCCTGCCTCCAATCCGACACCGTCACCCAGGATCCTATCACTCAAACCTTCTACTCCTTCCCCTCTTCCCTCCATTCTCCCTGAGTCACAAGATTGTAGATCTTGGGGTTGTGAACAAACGGGAGCTGCATGATGGTCTTTGTGTGTCTTTTTATCTGAGTTTCTGTTAAATGTGATGGCATTGTTTGGACCGATGCAGAGTCCCGAGTTCCAACCTGCCTTACATATGTGGAAGTTACTTTAGCTAAATTTTAAACTAATGCTTCTCCTGTGAGGGACCAAAAGTCAATAGAACCGCCAGTTTTTCTGTTCTCACCTTTTGCACCTCTCTTAGCTGTGTTTTAAAGAACTTTGATAAACTTTACTCCCCTTTGTTAAGCAAGATTACGGAAGCAGTGATTTTTTTCTTCCCGTAGTTGGCTTGAGCATGCCCACTGCAGAGGGAAATGTCTGGGGTCAAAGAACTTTGATATCTCGCTTAAACTTTTCTCAAAACCCTGTCCTCATTATTAAATTGGCATTAATTGGCTTTGGGATGGGAACCAAGCCTTCAGTCATAAATTTTGACACCCCAGAGGGGACTTTAAATAAACCCCACTCTGCCCTCTTGGGGAAGCCTAGCACTCAAAACAACTGCAAGCAGAGGATGAAATTTTTGGGAGCTGACTACTGCAAAGTTGGGAGACATAGAATATGCCTGGTGCCTGGGGTCAAAGCAAACCAGAGGAACTAATCCTGTAAGTAAATGGTGAGGCTAAGGGACTCCCAGCAGCTGACAGAGCCATTTTGCTGTGGGGAACTCCCTTATTCCTTACGTGCACTTTAAGGATTTCTCCACCTCTGTTTACTTAACAAAAGGGACAATGAATGCATTAATATGTTGATATTATAGATTTTTTCTTGGGGATGATCTAGGGTGAATGTGTATCTAAAAATGATTTTTTTTTATTTTAACCATCTCGTATCTAAATGGGTTTCTAAAGCATTGCACTATGTTACAGTTAAAAGTTGGGTTTAAACAATTGTTTAGTTTGATTTCAGGTAGTTCATGCTAGGAAACTTAAATACTTAGGATAAAAAATAATTAAAGAGTTTTAATTTTGAACTAGGCAGCCTGAAAAAATTTCACTAGATATACCAGTGCATTAACTTGGGAAGAGATAATAAATTATGATATGGTATCTATTCCCATCAGTGTGTAAGATTTTAAAAAATGGTACTAAATTAAAACGTTGGTCTGGCTTATTGAAATGACATTAATTAGCAACAGTCTTGGAAATTTTTAAAGCTTAATTTCGGATACACATGGTAGTGTGTGGTTCTTTTTAAAAAATTTTCAGCCAATTTAATGTAACTTAATACTATTAGAAACTTCATAACAAAGAAAGGGGCTTAACGATCCTATAGAAACTTCTTCTGATGGTGGCTTTAATATTATCAAAAAATGATCCTATTTTCAGTTTTGTGTGAGCAAGTTTTTCTAGTGTAGAAAAATCTAAAGATATAAAATTTTGAGAATTACATCTTAAACTTGCATCAAAATTTTCAACATCCAAACCTGGAAATTATGACTTATAGCTAAAATGCCTTAGGCCTGAGGTTTCTGCTACGAATTCCAGTCTTTTCAGTTTTCCAGACCTCAGCAAGAACTTAAGTTGATATGCAAATAAAAGAAGCCTGCAGCACTCAGCAGGAGACAGATAAAAAAGAGTAAATGTGTCTTTTTACCTGAACTCAAACTAGACCTAACCAAAAAATTATATTATACGGTATTTACTAATTACTGGCCAGTCATCTTTTTTAGGACTCTTGCTTTTCTTAGATTCTGTATTTTTTTTTTGAACTCATGATCTTGATTCTGCTGATGGGTTAATGTTTTCTGATCAGTTCTATTTTTGATCGACTCTGGAGTTTTTAGCATTTCAATGGAGATTTCACCTGAAAAAGCTACAAGGCTTTTATTATTGTGTTATGTGTTACATTTGTGTTACGTGTTGTATGTTGGTATGTCTGTATGTGTGTATGTCCATATATCATGCAGTGATATGACAATTGACAGATGAGGAGCACTCATGAAAAATTTAAGAATGTATCCAAATGTCTTTGATTCACGTGATTCATATGTTTTAATTCAAATTGGGTAAACAGATAAAAATAAAGATGTCTTTAAAATTAGGCCAATAAGTTTTCTAGGTTTTCAAAAAGGCCCTAATAAAATGTAGATGTCTATAAAATAATCTGCCTAAATTCAGAAATTTACAAGTATTGTATTGAAATGTGAACAGAAAGAGGTTAGTAGATGAAAAAGAGAAACTAAAAGGTTCCAGATATAGATCTAATAGAGGAAAAATGTGTTTCTGGATAAGAGAGTCTATATGATTAAGTAATTAAAGGGGTTTAAGTAAATAATAAAAAAAGGTTTGTGTAACTTGGTTATATGTGTAAGTTTTGAGCAAGTAATCTTAAAAAAATAAACAGCTGGTAAAACAAGTACTGTTTTTATAAAATTGTGCCATGTTATTTCTTTAAAATCTAAACTTGTTTAATACAAAAACATCAATGTAATTGTGGTGTTAATGTGTTCATATCTTCCAGGTATACAAGTCTGTAAGGTAGAAGCTTCCAAAGACCATTGTATCAAGCTGGTGTTCTAAGGTTGTATGGTAATTCTAGGCTTAAAAGAAAAACATGTTGGAGATTTATGTATATCATTTGTGTTCTATAATTGGACTTGTTATCAATAAGATATGTACAGTTCCATGTTACTTTTTACACTGAGATGCAATTTAAAAGTATTTTTAACTTAATGAGAGCCAAATCTGTGAAGGTTTTATTGTAAACACAAAGGTAATACCCATTCATTTCCATGTGAAAACTGTTTTCTTCAGGCTTCACAAAGGGGTGTCCTGAGACAAAGACTTTCCTGATATTCAGGGCAACATAACAATAGGTAATCAAAAGGCCCAAAGCAGGGTTTCTCCACTGAGACTTTACTGGCTACACTGATATCTGAGTTTTCTGAGATGCTTGCCATTCCCTTCAGCTATCCAGTATATGGCCATGTCACAGATCTTGGAAGTGGTTCATATATTGGACACAAAATCATGAGCCTATTCTGGAGAGTGGCCAGAATTCAGGAAGAAAACAGGAACGTAGGAAGATAGTTGGTGTTGCCCATTGATAAGGCAAGCCACACTCCATTTATAAATTGTGCCGGATGAATGCTGGGAAGTTTTCTCCTTGAGAGGATACACCCATTGAGGCATTCTCTTTTCTAATGTCTACAACCACGGACACAGTGGGATACACAGACCTAAAAACACTCGCCTTGTCAAAGGACTAACTAGAAACACTCCACTCCAACCAAACACACCCCCTTTCCTAACTATTCTCAGAACAAAAGAAAAAACCACAAACCCATACCCACAACCACAAAGGCACCTCCTTCCCCCAAGTAGGTCTGGAACTATCCAGAGTGCCCTCTGACCGGAGTGCCATACTATGTTCCCCAGAAATTGTCTGTCCTGTCTCAGATCTGGGCTCCTTGGTCAACTCTGTGAAGTTTTCAGGAGCCAGCAGTGAGCCTCTACCTGTTTTCTCCGGAAGGGCCGCTCTTCAGAATTTTTCTGGAATTTGGCCATTCTCACATAAGTAGGTACCACAAAAGACTGACTCTGTCCTCGGAAAATCCAAACAAGTGAGAACACTGGAACTGGTGCTGGGACTGGGTCTTGGTGCCTGGCTTCCTGGAACCCAAATTTAGAGAGTTCCATCAACAAGGATGTAAGGTGAGGTCACTTCCTTTAGTAACTGAATGAGGTCACTGCCTTGGCAACCAATTTGTCCTAACATTTGCTTCCTAAGGTCTCATAACATGGAGGATGTCCCTACTACCTGTGACACTTTCACAAGTTAGAATAGTATAGAAACCATAGTCACCTGGGAACAGCTCTCCACAAAGGCCTAGTTTGGTTCATCTCCTCTACCTTAAGAAGAGAGAATCTGATTCAGACACAACCCTTCATCCTGACCAGGTTGTTTGCCATGGAAGATGCCTTTTGCTCTATCATGTCCTTCATAGCTGCCTACATCTTCTCCAGGGATCATTTCTGCATGGAACTTTGAAGTTTTCAGCAGGTGGAAGATCCCCTGCATTCCTGTATTGTAAGACCAAACCTTTCCCTGCTTTTCTGAACACTTAGATTGAGGGAACAGTGTATGGTTAGGGTTAATAATATGTTCAATTAAAACCAAAATACTCCCACATGGCCCTCATTTTCTTCAATGTAGACATTCATCATAACCTCTGGCTGGAGGTTTTCATAAGGGGCGCAGCCCAAGACAGTGTCCAAAATAAGTTCCCTTTCCCCTCATTTTCCTAAAGTCAGGGTTTCCTGGACACCCTTCCTGTAAACCAGGATTGATCAAATAGGCCTGCCAGTAATACTGCTCTGTTTCTTCATTTTGAAGCCTACTGACTGTGAGGTATAGATTCTTTATGTGATTTGGAGTCATGTGAGAACCCAAGCACTGCTGCAGGGCTTTGAAGAACTCATTTGTCTCAAAGGATCCCTCTACTTACTTGATGGAGGTCAGGAACCTAACAGAGGAAGCAAGAGACTTCATCCACAATGACTGATCTTTTTGCCATTTTGGTTTTGGATGCACACATGGGATCTTTCTTTAGATCCATCAGGTGCTGAAAATCAAAGCCACAGCCTCTCTCAGAGCCGAAAGGATGATTCAGACACATCCCTTTCCAAAGCAATTAAGCAAAGAGCCACAGGTGATGCTCATTCATTTCCAATTGAAAGCAGTTTTTTTCAGGCTTCACAAAATGGTGGCCTGAGGAAAAGATCTTCCTGACATTCAGGTCAACAGAACAGTAGGTTAGCAAAAGGCACAAAGCAGGGTTTCTCTACTGAGACTTTACTGGTCACACTGATATCCGAATTTTCTGAGATGCTCCCAATTCCCTTTATCTATCCAGTACATGGCCATGTCACAGAACTCGACAGAGGTCCATATCTTGGACAAAAAAATATGAGCCTATTCTGGAGAGTGGCCAGAATTCAGGAAGAAAACAGGAACTAAGGAAAGAAGTAGGTGTTGCCCATATAAGGCAAGCCACAGTCCATTCATAAATTGGGCAGGATGTGTGCTGAGATGCTTTCTACTAGACAGGACACATCCATTGATGCATTCACTTTTCTAATATCTACAACCACGGAAAAAGTGGGAAACACAAACATAGAAACACTCGCCATGTCAAATGACTTACAAAAAACAGTCCACTCCAAACCAAACATACTGCCTTTCCTACCTATTCTCAGAACATGATACAAAACTACAAATTCACACCCACACCCACAAAGGCACCTCCATTACCCAAGTAGGTCTGTGACTATCCAGAGTGTCCTCAGACTGGTGGGCCTTACTCTGCTCCCTCGAAATGGACTTTCCTGTCTCAGATCAGGTCTCCTTTACCAACTCTGTAAAGTTGTCAGCATCAATCAGTGAGTCACTACCTGCTTTCTCAGGAAAGGCCCCTCTTCAGAGCTTTCCTGGCATTTAGCCATCCACACATCAGTATGTACCAAGAAAGACCGACTTTGTCCTTGGTAAATCCAAACAAGTGAACCCACTGGGACTGGGACTGGGACTGGCTCTGAGTGCCTGGCTTCCTGGATCCCAAGTTCAGAGAGTTCCATCACCAAGGAAGTGAGGTAGGTCACTTCCTTCAGGAACCGAATGAGGTCACTATCTTGGCAACCACTTTATCCTAAATTTGCTTCCAAGGGTCTCATGAGAGAGAGGCTGCCCCTACTTCCTGTGTCACATTCACAAGATAGAATGGTATATCAACCATAGGCACATGTTAAAAGCTCTCCACACAGACCTGGTTTGGTCCATCTTCTCTACATTAAGAAGAGAGAGGCTTATTCAGACACATCGCTTCATCCTGACCAGGTATTTTACCAAGGAAGATATCTGTTCCTCTCTCAGGTTCTTCATAGCTGCCTACATCTTCTCCAGTGTTTATTTCTGCATGGAACTTGAGGTTCTCAACAGGTGGAAGATCCCCTATCTACCTGTATTATAACACCAACTCTGTCCCTGCTCTTCGTAAAGTTAAATTGAGGGAACAGTGCATGGTTAGGGTTAATAGCATGTTCGATTTGGGTTAGGAATCATTCTGTGAGATGAATAATGGTATTGGGAACCTCCGATATTACAAGCATATATAGGTGTAATATAAGTATGAAAACAGAAATCTAGGAAAGATTTCAAACCCAGATGAACATTGGGCCCTTGATTGGGATACTTAGCTTTGAATTACTTCTGCAAAGTTGTCTCAGATAAATCGATATACAATGGTATAGGACCTTGTACCTTGGATGACTGAATGAGGAAGAGATCGTCCAGACAAAAAGAGATAGTTCGAAAAGTTATTTAGATATAGGGTTTTGGTTAGAGAGTGAATGTAAATGTCAGCATATGTGAAGAGTCAGTCACAGTGATGAACTGGGGAAAATGTGTAGGAAAGCAGATATCAATAGAGACATTAGGAAATCAGGGAAAGTACAAAGTGAGTGATAGGATAAGATGTTTTTAACATGGTTGAGTTTGAATATATAATCTTAGGAAGAAACAAATATGTAGTCACCAATAGGAATGATATTTGAGATCATTAGTTAATCAGGACATGGATGTTGTTAGTAATGCATGCTCACATTAAATTTAGGCTTTGGTACAATCATAAGGGTGTCCTTTGCATTTTTTGTCAGGAATATTACTGTGTTGAAATGTAAATGTATATCAGGTGACTACAGTATTTCTTCAACTATTTCTGAAAGCAACATTTTAAGACTGATAAGTTAGTATTGGGGACACAAGTACGTGTACCCTGTGCCTATGATTATAAAGATGATGCCTTAATAGACCATACTGTAAATAAATAATATAACTGGATCAAACTTTAAATAATTGATTGAATTGATATCTGAAAATATATAGGAAATCTTATATTGATATACATAAGTTCATTCTAACCAGTTATACATCTAATGGTAATTTTAGCATTATGGTTTATGATGAAGAGTGTGGGAGTTTTGCTTCAAAAATGATTATGGAAATCGAAAATAATATGTTTGGAAATAATCTCATGCAAAGAACACTCAAGAAACATGGAGGAATACATATGTGCTGAAGCAGCAAGTAATTGCAAGTGAACCAAATGCGTACAGATTTGTGAACTTGTGGATGAAAAGTATTATCCTATGATGTCCATAAACTGAAGAAATTGTAATGTACCAGTGTTGAATAAAAATGAACTTCAAAATACACATCATGTCCCATAGGATTTTACTTGCATTGATGTTAAACTGGGTCAGTTACTGTACAAATATTAGTATTTGTAAGCACCATTCACCAAAGTTAGTTTTCAGTACTGGGAAATAAATATGTATTTCATGTGGATGAATATTTCTGAGAATAATCTTGTGAAAATTTGATTATAAATCCACATATAGGAACATGAGTTAAATTAATGAGTGTATAATAAGACACATATATTTCATATTTTGAATAATCTGGAGAAAAAAAATATATATATAGATACAAACACAGACATTAAAATGTAGTAATATGTATGCCAATCAAAATTCATTATGAAATATATATCATCCTCATATCCAAAAATATTCTTTTTACTGAGCATGGATTTATGTATAATGCTGTTCATCTAGGAAATTCACCAATACGTTGAATTTTCAGTTCCATCAGTATTTAGGGGGAGTGATCTCTTCTCACAATCTGTATCATCCTAAAACAGCAAGCTCACAAGAATGTACGTGTGATACCAGGTAGGATACTAAATATGCATAATAAATTTCATGAGATGAATAGGCTACAGAGAAAGGGAGACAGAAATGTACATATGTGTTAACTTTAAAAACTCATGGAGAAGTATTACAATAAAAAGTTGACTAGATTTATAACACATACACTTGATAAAGCAGAAGGCAAGTCCTAGTATACACCATGCCTCCTATGTACGGCCTGTATTTCTATTCTGTTAGGTTTCTTTTTCTACATCATATTAAGATTAGTAGTCAGAGTCTAGTAGGGTATGGGTTAGTGACAGGGATTCAGTATTTCTAATGGAAAATAGGAAAATGAATCTAATGTGTATGCAAATATTTGCTAGACAAAAATCTTCCCACTGTCCTCCAAAACAATGCCTTGATATTTCCTTCGCCACAAGTAATACACAATTAGTGGAGAAGAGTTTGAAAATCTGTGAATATATATCTGGAAAAGAAAATGCTCAGGGGTTCACAACCTTGGAGGTGGTAGAGGAATTTCCAAAAGTAAGGTACAGGGTAAACACTCCACAAACATGGAACTCTGGTGGCCTAATGAGTTTTTGAGAAACTGCCTCTGAGTTTGGGCCCTTGAAAAATTTGTTGTTGTCAGGAGCTTTAGCTTCCTTTGTATTGAGACCATCAAACCTGGGTTGGCATCTATGTGACCTGGATGACATGGTTCCTTATATGCTATTGAACATGAGGAAGAAGTTCTGAATTTTCCCTTTGTTAGTAAACTGAGGACACTGGGGTCTAAGTGTCTAACCATGTGATCTGTGAAGCCATTTGGTCATACTCCACTTTTCGTGGTGTTTCTTACTGCTGCACTGGGAGTTTGGTATTGGCTTCACGTAATACAAGGAGAAAAACTGGGACACAGTGCTAGAGGGAGTACTCTCACGTGTAGTGGTTGAGGGTCTGCAGGAGAATGCACCAACCAGGCTTCTATCCCAAAAAGCTTGCACCCATGTCCATAGCAACCTGATTCTGAACATTGCCCTGAAACCTCTCCATATAACAAGGTCCCTTTACTTGTAAGGTTCTGCTGGCTGCAACATGTCAGTCACAAGTCATTCGGAAACCAATGGCAGAACCACGTGTCCCCACGACAGATGTTTTATCATACACCTGCCCACCACTGCTCTGGACCCACTAATCAGCAGGCTCCAACTTTCTGGCACCTCTGTTCTCACCATTTTCATGAAACCCAGTAAATCAATGCAATGTCTGGTACACTCATGATCAGCAACAGATATCCAAAGGTTCTCCAGTGCCATCTGTTCATGGAAATTTAAAAAATTCATGGTATTTATCTAGCCAATTTTCAAGGATGAAGTTGGAGGCACTGTGGCTTTCAATTTATTCAGGAACCATGAAATGGTGAGGAAGCTTATTTCAATTAAAGCTCGGGAGAACTCTCAGAGGCAAGGTTTCCCAAAGAGTGGCCAAAAGATCACATTAAGCCAGGCCCATTGAGGTCTACAATTGAGGTCCATGTGTGTTTTGACTCTCAACAATGGCTGCCACGTCTTTCTGAATAAAGTCATGTGATATCCTGCCTGAGATTCCCAGTGCTCTTTGGAAAGCTATCCTGAGCCTAGATCTCAGTCTCCAAGGGCAACTCTCATGTGTGGCCTCCTAAAATCCCAACACAATTCATGTCAATACTTCTCTGAGTTCATTTCAGTCTCTAAGGGGAATCACTCCACAGTTGAAGTCCATGCGGACCCAGTCATCTCTTCCAACCACCACACAAATGACCACAATTAAACCAAAACACTCCCACATGGCCCTCATCTTCTTCAATATAAACTCTCATCATAACCTCTTGCTGGAGGTTTCCATGAGGGGCGCAGCCTAAGGAAGTGTCCAAAATAAGCTCACTTGCCCCTTATTTGCCTAAACTCAGTGTGGCCTGGAAACCCTTTCTGTGAACCAGATGTGATAAAATAGGCCTGCCATTAATACTGCTCTACTTCTCCAATTTGAGGCCTACTCTCTGTGGGGCATAGATTCTTTATGTGAATTGGGGTCATGAGAAAATCAAGCACCTATGGGCTACCCTCTGCAGGGCTTTGAAGAACCCATTTCAGTGAGTCGAGGAATTGGACCAAATGTTCTTTAGATATAGGGTTTTTGTTAAAGAGTGAAAGTAAATGTCAGCATATTTGAAGAGTCAGTCACAGTGATGAACTGGGGAAAATGTGTAGGAAATCAGATATCAATAGAGACATTAGGAAATCAGGCAAAGTACAAAGTGAGTGATAGGATAAGACATTTTTAACAGGGTTCAGATTCAATATTTAATCTTAGGAAAAAACAAATATGTAGTCACCAATAGGAATGATATTTGAGATCATTAGTTAATCAGGACTTGGATGTTGTTAGTAATACATGCTCACTTTCAATATAGGCTTTGGTACAATCATAAGTGTGTCCGTTGCATTTTGTGTCAGGAATATTACTGTGATAAAATGTGTATGTATATCAGGTGACTAGAGTATTTCTTCCACCAATTCTTAAAGCAATATTTTAAAGACTTATAAATTAGTATTTGGGATACAAATAGGTATACCATCGGTCTATGAATATAGAGATGATGCCTTAATAGACCATACTGTGAATAAATAATATAACTGGTTCAAACTTTAAATGATGGATTGAATTGATATCTGAAAATATATAGGAAATTTTATATTGATATACATAAATTCATTCTAACCAGTTATACATCTAATGGTAATATTAGCATTATGGTTTATCATGAAGAGTGTCTGAGTTTTGCTTCAAAAATGATTATGGAAATCAAAAATAATGTGTTTGGAAAGAATTTTATGAAAAGAACAGTCAAGAAACATGGAGGAATACATGTGTTCTGAAGTAGGAAGTGATTGAAAGTGAACCAAATGCCTATAAATTTGTGAAATTGTGGATGAAAGGATATATCCTATAATGTCCATAAACTGCAGAAATAGTAATGTATCAGTGTGGAATAAAAATGAACTTCAAAATACACATCATGGTCCCATAGGTGTCTACTTGCATTGATGTGAAACTGGGTCAGTCACTGTGGAAATATTACGATTTGTATGCACCATTCACTGAATTTAGTTTTCAGTACTAGGAAATAAATATGTATTTAAGGTGGATGAATATTTCTAAGAATTATTTTGTAAAAATTTGATTATAAATCCACATACACACACATGAGTGAATTTAGAAAGTGTATAATAAGACACATATATTTCATATTTTGGAAAATCTAAAGAGTAGATATCTATATCTATATAGATAGATAGATAGATAGATAGATATATAGATAGATAGATAGATAGATAGATAGATAATTAGATACTCACATACACAGACATTAAAATGTAGCAATATATATGCCATTCGAAAATCATAATAAAATAGATATCATCCACGTATCCAAAAATATTCATTTTACTGAACATTTATTTATGCATAATACTGTTCATCTAGGAAATTCACCCATAGGTAGAATTTCCAGTTCCATCAGTATTTAGAGGGAGCGATCTCTTCTCACAATTTGTATCTTCCAAAATAAGCAAGCTCACAAGAATGTACATGTGATACCAGGTAGAATTCTAAAGATGCATTAAAAAATACATGTGATGAATAGGCTACAGAGAAAGTGAGACAGAAATTTACATATGTGTTAATTTTAAAAACTCATGGAGAAGTATTACAATGAAAAGTTGACTAGATTTATAACACATACCATTGATAAAGCCGAAGGCAAGTCCAAGTATACACCATGACTCCTATGAAAGGCCTGTATTTCTATTCTGTTAAGTTTCTTTTTCTCCATCATATTTTGATTAGTAGTCAGAGTCTAGTAGGGTATGGGGTAGGGTCAGGGATTCAGTATTTCAAATGGAAAATAGGAAAATGAATCTAATGTGTATGCAAATATGTGCTACACAAAAATCTTCCCACTCTCATCCAGAACAATGCTTTGACATTACCTTCGCCCCAAATAAGAAACAATTAGTGGAGAAAAGTTAGAAAATCTGTGAATACATATGTGGAAAGGAAAATGCTCAGGAGTTCACAAACTTGTAGGAGGTAGAACGGGTTACAAAAAGAGAGAGGGTAAACACTCCACAAACATGGAGCTCTGCTAGCCTTTTTGAGAAACTGCCTCTGAGCTTGGGCAGTTAAAATATATGTTGTTGTCAGGAGCTTTAGCTTCATTTGTAGTGAGACCATCAATTCTGGGTCTCCATCTATGTGACCTGGATGACATGGTTTTTTATTTTCTAGTGAACATGAGGCAGCAGTGCTGAATTCTCTCTTTGTAGGTAAACTTTGGCCACTGGGGTCTAAGTATCTAACTGTGTTGTCTGAAAAGCCATTTGGTCATTATCCACTTTCGTGGTGTTTTTTACTGCTGCACTGTGAGTTTGGTATTGGCTTCACGAAATACAAGGAGTTCTACTGGGACACAGTGCTGGAGGATGTACTCTCACGTGTGGTGGGTTACTAAAATGCACCAGTGGGGCTTCAATCCCACATAGCTTTTCAACTTGACAATAGCAACCTGATTCTGGACATTGGCAGGAATCCTCTCCATATAATAAGATGCCTTTACATACAGTCTGCTGGCTGTACCATGTCAGTCACAAGTGATTTCTAAGCCAATGGCAGATCCACGTGGCCCCACCAGAAATGTTTTTTTCACACACCTACACTCCACTGCTCTAGGCCCACTAGTCTGCAGGCTCCAACTTTCTGGCATCTATGTTCTACACTTTTTCCATGAAACCCAGTCAATCAAGGCACTGTCTGGTACAGTCATGATCAGCAACAGGACATCCAGAGGTTCTCCAGTGCAACCTGGTCATGGTAATTTCAAAAAATTCATGGTATTTATCTAGATATTTTTCAATAATGAAGTTGGAGGCACTGTGGGATTCAATTTATACAGGAACCATTAAAAGGTGAGGAATCTCATTTCAATGAAAGATCTGGAGAACTCTCACAGGCAAGGCTTCCCAAAGAGTGGGCAAAAGGTCACATGAAGTCAGGCCCATTGAGGTCTACAATGTGAATTCCATGTGTGTTTTGACTCTCAACTATGGCTGACAATCTTTCAAAATAAAATCTTGTGATATCCTGGCTGAGATTCCCAGTGCTCTGTGGAAAGTCACCCTGGGCCTAGATCTCAGTTTCCAATGGCGAATCTCATGCTTGGCCTCCAAAAATCTCAACACAATTCATGGCAATACTTATCTGAGCTCAGTTCCACAACTCAGTCTCTAAGGGGAATCACAACAGAGTTCAAGCCCAGGTGGACCCAGGCATCTCTTCCAATTGCCACACAAATGACGACAATTAAAACCAAAACACTCCCACAGGGCCCTCTTCTTCTTTTATATAGACACTAATCATAACCTCTAGCTGGAGGTTTCCATGAGGGGCACAGCCCAAGACAGTGTCAAAAATAATCTCACTTGCCCCTCATTTGCCTAAAGTCAGGGTGGCCTGGACAACATTCCTGTGAAACAGAAGTGATCATATAGGACTGCTGTTAATACTGCTCCACTTCTCAAATTTGAGGCCTACTGACTGTGGGGTATAGATTCTTTGTGTGAATTGGAGTCATGAGAAAACGCAAGCACCTATTGTCCAGCCTCTGCAGGGCTTTGAAGAACTCATTTGACACAAATGATCCCTATTCTCACTTGATGGAGGTCATTAATATTACAGAGGAAGGCGAGAGGCTTCATGTACAATGACTGATCTATTTTTCCATTTTGGTTTTCGATGCCCACATGGGATCTTTCTCTAGATACATCAGGTGCTGAAAATCTAAACCACAGGCTCACACAGGGCCAAGAGGCTGACTCAGACAAATCCCTTTCCAAAGCAATGAAGTAGAAAGCCACAGGTGATTCCCATTCATTTCCATTTGAAAACTCTTTTCTTCAGGCTTCACTAAGGTTTGGCCTGAGGCAAAGACCTTTCTGACATTCAGAGCAACAGAACAATAGGTAATCAAAAGCCCCCAAGCAGGGTTTCTCCTAGGAGACTTTCCTGGTTACTCTGATATGTGAGTTTTCTGAGATGCTCGCCATTCCCTTCAGCTATCCAGTACATGGCTATGTCACAGAGCTTGGAGGTGGTACGTATCTTGTACAAAAATACATGATACTAATCTTTAGAGTGGCCAGAATTCAGGAAAAAAATGAGAACATAGGTAGATAGCAGGTGTTGCCCATGGATAAGGCAAGCCTCAGTCCATTCATTAATTAGGAAGGATGCATACTGGGAAGTTTTCTACTAGACAGGACACACCCAATGAGCTATTTTCTTTTCTAATATCTACAAAGAATAACACAGTGGGATACACAGACACAGAAACAGTCTCCTTGTCAAATGACTTACTAGAAACAGTCCACTCCATACCAAACAAACCTCCTTTTTTACCTATTCTCAGATCATGAGAAAAAACCACAAACACAAACCAACACCCACAAATGCACCTCCTTCTTCCAAGTAGGTCTGTGACTATCTGGAGTGTCCTCTGACTGGTAGGACATACGATGTAACCCAGAAATGGCCTTTCTGTCTCAGATCTGGTCTCCTTCGTCAAATCTGTGAATTTGTAAGGAGGCAGTGGTGAGCCAATTCCTATGCTCTCAGGAAAGACCCCTCTTCAGAGCTTTCTTGGTATTTGGCAACCCTTACATCAGTAGGTACCAAGAAAGACTGACTCTGTCCTTGGTAAATCCAAAGAAATGAGCCCACTGTGACTGCGACTGGGACTGGCTCAGGGTGCCTGGCTTCCTGGATCACAAAATTCAGAGACCTCCATCACCAAGGAAGTGAGGTGAGGTCACTACCTTCAGAAAATGAATGAGGTCACTGTCTTGGCCACCACTTTGTCCTAACAGTTTCTTCCTATTGTCTCCTGACATGGAGGCTGCCCTACTTCCTGTGATACTTTCACATGTTAGAATGGTATAGAAACCATAGTCACCTGGGAACAGCTCTCCACACAGGCCTAGTTTGGTCCATCTTCCCTACATTAAGAATAGAGAGGCTGACTCAGACACATCCTTTCATCCTGACCATGTTGTTTGCCATGGAATATGACTTTTGTTCTCTCAGGTCCTTCATAGCTGCCTGCATCTTCTCCAGGGATAATTTCTGCATGGATTTTGAGGTACTCAGCAGGTGGAAGATCTCCTAACTTCCTGTATTGTAATACCAACTTTGTCCCTGCTCTTCTGTAAAGTGAGATTGAGGGAATATTGTATGGTCAGGGTTAATAGCATGTTCGATTTGGGTTGGAAATCATTCTGCTGGATGAATAATTGTATTGGGAACCAGCGATATTTATAAGAATATAGAGGGAAAACATAAGTATGAAAACAGAAATCTAGGTAATATTTGAAGCCCAGAAGGATTTGGACCCTTGATTGGGATCCTTAGCTTGAGTTATGTTTTGCACCGAGGTCTCAGTTAAATTGATATACAATGGCATAAGACCCTGTACCTCAGATGATTAAATGTAGAAGAGAACATCCAGTCAAAAAGGGATTGTGTGTAGGATTAGGAAGATAGTCAGTAGGTTTAGGAGGAAGAGTGAGTCTAGGATTTGGACCAAATGTTCTTTAGCAATAGGGTTTTGGTTAGAGAGTGAATATAAATGACACCATATGTGAAGAGTCAGGCACAATGATGAACTGGGGAAAATATGTAGGAAAGCAGACATCAATAGAGACATTAGGAAATCTGGCAAAGTATAACATGATAGGATTAGAGATTTTCAACAGGGTTGAGGTTGAATACATAACCTTAAGAAGAAACAAATTTGTAGTCACCAATAAGATTGACATTTGAGAGCATTAGGCAACCTGGACATGGATATATTTAGTAATCCATGTTCACATTCCATTGAGGCTTTGGTACAATCATAAGGGTGACCTTCGCATTTTGTGTCCAAAATATTACTGTGATAATATGTATATGAAGATCAGGTGACATGAGTATTTCTTCCACCATTTCTGGGGGAAATATTTTGAAAAGATATAAATTAGTACTGGGGATACTAATAGGCTTACCCTGTGTTCATGAATATAGAGATGATGCATTAATAGACCATAATGTGAATAAATTATATGACTGGTTCCAAATTTAAATAATGGATTGTATTGATATCTGAAAAAATAGAAGAAATCATTTATTGATATACATACATTCATTCCAACCACTTACATATCTAATGGTTATCTTAGGGTTACCGTTTATCATGAATAGTGAATGAGTTTTGCTTCAAAAATGATTATGGAATCGAAAATAATGTGTTTAGAAAGAAGTCTAGTGAAAAGACGAGTCAAGAAACATGGAGAAATATAAGTGTTCTGAAGGAGGAAGTGATTGAAAGTGAACCAAATGTTTATAAATTTGTGAATTTGTGAATGAAAGGATATATTTTATGATGTCTATAAACTGAAGAAATAATAACGTACAAGGTTTGAATAAAAATGAACTTTAATAAACACATCATATCCAATAGGGATCTACTTGCATTGATGTTAAACTTGGTCAGTTACTGTAGAAATATTACGATTTGTAAGCACCCTTCCCTGAAGTTAGTTTTCAGTACTAGGAAACAAATATGTATTTCAGTGGATGTATATTTCTGAGAATAAACTTGTTAAAAGTTGATTATAAATCCACATATATGAATATGAATGAATTCAGGCGGTGTATAAGAAGACACATATATTTCATATTTTGGTAAATCTGGAGAATATATATATATATAGACACACAAACACACACACATTATAATGTAGCAATATATATGCCAACTGAAATTCATCATGAAAAATAACTCATCCGCATATCCCAAAATATTCATTTTACTGAACAGTAATATATGTATAGTGTTGTTCATCTAGGAAGCTCACTCATGGGTTGAATTTTCTGTTAAAACAGCGTTTAGGAGGAGTGATCTCTTCTCACAATTTGTATCTGCCAATTCAGCCACCTCACAAGAATGTACATGTGAAACCAGGTAGGATTCTATTTGTGCATATAAAAATACATTTGCTTAATAGGCTACAGAGAAAGGGAGACAGGAATTCACATATTTCTTAACTTTAAAAACACATGGAGAATTATTTCAACAAATAATTGACTAGATTTATAACTCCTACCTTATATCATGCAAAAGGTAAGTCCAACTATACACCATGCTTCCTCTGAAATGCTTGTATTTCTATTCTGTTTGGGTTATTTTTCTCCATTATATTAGGATTAGTAGTCAGAGTTTAGTAGGGTATGGGTTAGTGTCAGGGATTCAGTATTTCAAACAGAAAATTGTAAAATGAATCCAATGTTTATGCAAATATGTGCTAAACAAAATCTTCTCTCTCTCATCCAGAACAATGACTTGACATTCCCTTCGGCACAAGTAAGTCAGAATTAGAGGAGAAGAGTTAGAAAATCTGTGAATATATATTTAGAATGGAAAATGCTCAGGAATTCACAACCTTGGAGTTGATAGAGCAGTTTCCAAAAGTAAGTGACATGGTAAACACTCCACAAACATGGAGATCTGCTGGCCTAAACACTTCTTGAGAAATTTCCTCTGAGCTTGGGCACTTGAAATATATGTTGTTTTCAGGAGCTTTAACTTCCGATGTAGTGAGACCATCAAAGCTAGGTCTGCATCTATGTGACCAGGAGGACATGGTTTCTTATTTTCCAATGACCATGAGGCAGCAGTGCTAAATTCTCTCTTTGTAGCTAAATTGTGGCCACTGGGGCTAAGTGTCTCCCCATGTGGACTGTGAAGCCATTTGGTCATCCTCGACTTTTCGTTTTGTTTCTTGCTGCTGCACTGGGAGTTTGGTATTTGCTTCACGAAATACAAGGAGTTCAAGTGGGACACAGTGCTGGAGGGAGTTCTGTCACGTGTGGTGGGTCAGTGTCTGCATGAGAATGCACCAACTAGGCTTCTATCCCACATAGCTTGCCCCTTGACCATAGCAACCTGATTCTAAACATTGCCGTGAAAAATCTCCATATAACAAGATGCCTTTATATAGAAGGGTCTGCTGGCTGCACCGTGTCTGTCTCAAGGCATTTGAAAGTCAATGGCAGATCCACATGGCCCCACCAGAGATGTTTTATCACACACCTGCACACCACTGCTCTAGGCCCACTACTCAGCAGGCTCCAACTTACTGGCATCTCTGTTCTACACGATTTTCATGATACCTAGTCAATCAAGGCACTGTCTGGTATACTCATGATCAGCAACAGGACATCCAATGGTTCTCCAGTGCCACCTGGTCATGAGAATTTCTAAAATTTTATGGTATTTATCTAACTATTTTTCACAGATGAAGTTGTTGGTACTGTGGGTTTCAATTCATTCAGGATCCATTAAATGTTGAGGAAGCTCATTTTAATGAAGGATCTGGAGATCTCTCACAGGCAAGGCTTCCCAAAGAGTGGCCAAATTGTCACATGAAGCCAGGCCCATTGAGGTCTACAATGTGAGGTCATGTGTGTTTTGACTCTCAACGATGGCTGCCAAGTCTTTCAGAATAAAACCTGTGATATCCTAGCTGAGATTCCCAGTGCTCTCTGGAAAGCCTCCCTGGGCCTAGACCTCAGTTTCCAAGGGCGACTCTCATGTGTGGCCTCCTGAAATCCCAACAACATTCATGGCAATACTTCTCTGAAGTTAGTTCCAAATCTCATTCTCTAAGGGGAATCACATCAGAGTTCAAGCCCAGGTGGACCCAGTCATCTCTTCCAACTACCACACAAATGACCACAATTAAAACCAAAACACTCCCACATGGTTCTCATCTTCTTCCATATAGACACACATCATAACCTGTGGATGGAGTTTTCCATGAGGCGCACAGCCAAACCAGTGCCCAAAATAAGCTCCCTTGCCCCTCATTTGCCTAACGTCAGGGTGGATTGGACATGCTTCCTGTGAACCAGGAGTGATCAAATAGGCCTGCCGTAAATGCTCCACTTCTCCACTTTGAGGCCTTCTTACTGTGGGGATTATATTCTTCTTTTTCTAAATTTTTTTGGAAATTTAATTGGAAAGTTAAAAAAATTGTTTTGCAGAATGTTAAATTTCTAATGGCAAAGCCTTCACCTTGTTTGTGAAGGAAACCTTGATGCCTTGCCAATCTGGTAACATGGAGACACTCAAAATTTTCTTTTACATACTACATGGATGAATGGCTACAGCTCATAGTTTTTTAAAACTGAAAGGCAGATACCAGCAAGTAAGATAACAAATAAAAGACAATTTTATTAAAAAATAAAGTTGTTAAATGACTCAAATATTGGAAATTCAATTCTTTTTATTTTTGGTTGTTCAAAACATTATAAAACTCATGATATATCATCTTTCATACATTTGACTCAATTGGGTTATGAACTCCCATTTTTACCCCAAATACAAATCGCAGAATCACATCAGTTACACACTCACGTTTTTACATAATAGCATACTAGTTATTGTTGTATTCTGCTACCTTTCCTATCCCCTACTATTCCCCCTCCCCTCCCATCTTCCCTCTCTACCTCATCTGCTGTTGTTTAATTCTCTCTCTTGTTTTCCCCTCTTTAGCCTCACAACCTCTTATATGTAATTTTGTGTAACATTGAGTAGTCTCCTACCATTTCCATATGCTTTTCCTTCTCTCTCCCTTTCTCTCCCCCCACTCATCTCTGTTTAGTTTTAATATTTTTCTCATGTTCTTCCTCCCTGTTCTCTTCTTATTTGCTCTCTCTATATAAAAGGAAACATTTGGCATTTGTTTTTTAAGGATTGGATAGATTCGCTTAGCATAATCTATTCTAATACCATTCATTTCCCTGCAAATTCTATGATTTTGTCATTTTTCAGTGCTGTGTAATACTCAATTGTGTATAGATGCCACATTTTTATTATCCATTCGTCTATTGAAGGGCATCTAGGTTGGTTCCAAAGTCTAGCTATTGTGAATTGTGCCGCTATGATCATCGATGTGGCAGTATCCTTATACTGCTCTCTATTAACATCCTCAGGGAAGAGTCTGAGAAGGGCGATATCTCGGTCAAATGGTGGTTCCATTCCCAGCTTTCCCATGAATCTCCATACTGCTTTCCATATTGTACTCACCAATTTGCAGTCCCACAAGCAGTGTACAAGTGTACCCTTTACCCCACATCCTCACCAACACTTATTGTTGTTCGACGTCATAATGGCTGCCAATCTTACTGGAGTGAGATGGTATCTTAGGGTGGTTTTGATTGCATTTCTCTGACTGCTAGAGATGGTGAGCATTTTTTCATGTACTTGTTGATTGATTGTATGTCCTCCTCTGTGAAGTGTCTGTTAAGATCCTTGGCCCATTTGTTGATTGGGTTATTTGTTATCTCATTGTTTAATTTTTTTGAGTTCTTTGTATATTCTAGATATTAGGGCTCTATCTGAAGTGTAAGGGGTAAAAATTTGTTCCCAGGATGTAGGCTCTCTATTTACCTCTCTTATTTTTTCTCTTGCTGAGAAAGATCTCTTTAGATTAAGTAAGTCCCATTTGTTTATTCTTTTTATTAACTCTTGGGCTATGGGTTTCCTATTAAGGAATTTGGAGCCCAACCCCACAGTATGTACATCGTAGCCAACTTTTTCTTCTATCAGACGCAGTGTCTCTGATTTTATATCTGGCTCCTTGATCCATTTTGAGTTAACTTTTGTGCATTGTGAGAGAAAGGGATTCAGTTTCATTTTGTTTCATATGAATTTCCAGTTGTCCCTGCACCATTTGTTGAATATGCTATCCTTCTTCCATTGCATGCTTTTAGGCCCTTTTTCAAATATAAGAAAGTTGTAATTTTGTGGATTTGTCTCTGTGTCCTCTATTCTGTACCATTGGTCCATCTGCCTGTTTTGATACCAGTACCACACTGTTTTTGTTACTATTGCTTTGTAGTACAGTTTGAACTCTGGATTCACACTTCCTGCTTAGAATTGCTTTCGCTATTCTGGGTCTTTTGTTGTTCCATATGAAATTCATGATTACTTTATTTATTTCTACAAGAAATGCCATTGGGTTTTTGATTGGCATCGCATTAAACCTGTAGAGAACTTTGGGTAATATCGCCATTTTGATGATGTTATTTCTGCCTATCCATGTACAGGGCATACATTTCCATCCTCTAACATCTTCTATCTCTCTCTTTAGGGTTCTGTAGATTTCATTGCATAAATCTTTCACCTCTTTGGTTAGGTTGATTCCCAAGTTTTTTATTTTCTTTGAGTATACTGTAAAAGGAGTGGTTTTCCTCATTTAAATTTCAGAAGTTTTGTTGCTGATATACAGGAATGCCTTAGATTTATGCGTGTTGATTTTATATCCTGCCAATTTGCTGAATTCATTTACTAACTCTAGCAGACCCTTTTGGGTCTGTTAAATATATTATCATGTCATCCAAAAATAGCGATAATTTAAGTTCTTCTTTTCCTATTTTTAAGTCTTTAATTTCTTTTGTCTGTCTAATTGCTCTGGCTAGTATTTCAAGAACTAAATCGAATAGAAGTGGTGGTAGATGGCATCCCTGTCTTGTTCCAGATTTTAAAGGGAATGCCTTCAGTTTTTCTCCATTTACAATGATGCTAGCCTGAGGTTTAGCATATATAGCTTTTACAATGTTGAGGTAAGTTCCTGTTATTCCTAGTTTTTATAGAGTTTTAAACATAAAGGGATGCTGTACTTTGTTGAATGCTTTTTCTGCATCTATCGAGATGATCATATGGTTCTTCTCTTTAAGTCTATTGATGTGGTGAATAGTATTTATTGATTTCCGTATATTGAACCAGCCTTGCATCCCTGGGATGAATCCCTCTTGATCATGATGCACAATTTTTTTATGTGCTTTTGTATTTGATTTGCCAGGATTTTATTGAGAATTTTTGCATCCAAGTTTATTAGAGATATTGGTCTGTAGTTTTCTTTCTTTGAAGTGTCTTTGTCTGGTTTTGGGATCAGGGTGATGTTGGCCTCATAGAATGAATTTGGAAGAACTCCTTCTTTTTCTATTTTTTGAAATAGCTTGAAAAGTATTGGTATTAATTCATCTTTGAACGTTTTGTAGAACTCTGCTGTATAACCATCTGGTCCAGGGTTTTTTTTGGTAGGTAGTCTTTTGAAGGTTTCTTCTATTTCTTCCTTTGTTATTGGTCTATTTAAATTTTGTGTGTCTTCCGGACTCAATCTGGGCAGATCATATGACATAAGAAATTTATCGATATCTTCATTATCTTCTGTTTTATTGGAATATAGGGTTTCAAAATACTTTCGAATTATCTTCTGTATTTCTGTAGTGTCTGTTGTGATATTGCCTTTTTTATCCCATATGTTAGTAATTTGAGTTCTCTCTCTGCTTCTCTTCATTAGCATGGCTAAGGGCCTGTCGATTTAATTTATTTTCAAAGAACCAACTTTTATTTGTTCAATTTTTTTGTTTCAATTTTGTTGATTTCTCCTCTAATTTTAATTATTTCTTGTCTTCTACTACATTTGTTGTTTTGCTCTTTTTTTTCTAGGTTTTTGAGATGTAGTGTGAGATCATTTATTTGTTGTTTTTTTCTTTTTTTGAGGAAAGAATTCCAAGAAATGAATTTCCCTCTTAAAACTGCTTTCATTGTTTCCCACAGAATCCGGTATGTTGTGTCTGTATTTTCATTTGTATCTAAGAGATTTTTTTATCTCCTCCTTTATGTCTTCTGTAACCCATTGATTATTCAGTAACATATTGTTCATTTTCCATGTGATGTAGAATTTTTCCTTCCTTCTTCAATCATTAATTTCAAGTTTCATTCCATTATGATCAGATATGGTGCATGGTATTATCTCCATACTTTTATATTTACTAAGAGTTTCCATATGGCATAATATATGGTCTATATTTGAGTAGGACCAATGTGCTGCTGAGAAGAACATGTATCCACTTTATGATGTTTGATATATTCTATATATGTTGGTTAAGTCTAGGTTATTGATTGTGCTATTGAGTTCTATAGTTTCTTAATTCAGATTTTCTCTAGAGGATCTGTCCAATGGCGAGGGTTGTGTGCTGAAGTCACCCGTAATTATTGTGCTATAGCCTATATGACTCTTGAACTTGAGGAGAGTTTGTTTTATGACTTGGCACCACCATTGTTTGGTGCATACAAATTGATAATTGTTATGTCTTGTTGGTGAATGTTGCCTCTTAACAGTATATAGTGTCCTTCTTTATCACTTTTGATTAACTTAGGTTTTAAGTTGATTTTATTCGATATGAGTATGGCCACTCCTTCTTGCTTCCGAGGGCCAACAATGGCTGCGAAGTCTTTCAGAATAAAATCATGTGATTTCCTGGCTGAGATTCCCATTGCTCTGTGGAAAGCCACCTTGGGCCTAGATCTCAGTTTGAAAGGGTGACATTCATGCGTGGCCTCCTAAAAACCAACACAATTCATATCAATACTTCTATGAGGTACGTTCCAGAACTCAGGCTCTAAGAGGAATCACACCAGAGTTCAAGCCCAGGTGGACCAAGTCATGTCTTCCAACCCCCACACAAATGACCACAATTAAAACAAAAAAACTACCACATGGCCCTCATCTTCATCCATAAAGACCCTCATCAAAAGTTCTGGATGGAAGTTTCCATGAGGGTTGCAACTAAAGACAGTTTTCAGAATAAGCTCCCTTGCCTCTAATTTCCCTAAAGTCAGGGTGGCCTGGACACCCTTCCTGTGAACCAGGAGTGATCAAAAAGGCCTGCCATTAATTCCGCTTTGTTTCTATAATTTGAGGCTTACTGAATGTCAGGTATAGATTTTTTATGTGATTTGGAGTCATGAGAAAATCCAAGCACATCTGGAGAGCATTCAAGAATTCATTTGACAAAGAGGATCCCTAATCTCACTTGAAGGGGGTCAGGAACCTAACAGAGAAAGGCAAGAATCCTCATCCACAATGACTGCTCTTTTTGCCATTTTGGTTTTGAATGCACACATGGGATCTTTCTTTAGATCCATCAGGTGCAGAGAATCGAAGCCACAGCCTCACACAGGGCCAAGAGGCAGATTCAGACAAATCCCTTTCCAAAGCAATTAAGCAAAGAGCCACAGGTGATGCCCATTTATTTCCATTTGAAATTTTTTTCTTCAGGCTTCACAAAGGGGTGGCCTGAGGCAAAGACCTTCCTGACATTCAGGGCAACAGAACCTTGATTGGTATACTGAGCTTGAATTATGTTCTGCACCGAGGTCTCAGATAAATCGATATACAATGGCATAGGACCGTGTACCTCGGATGATTGAATGTAGAAGAGAACATCCAGTCAAAAAGGGATAGTCTGTAGGATTAGGAAGATAGTCAGTAGGTTTAGGAAGAAGAGTGAGACTAGGAGTTGGACCAAAAGTTCTTTAGCAATAGGGTTTCAGTTAGAGAGTGAATGTAAATGTCAGCACATGTGAAGAGACAGTCACAATGATGAACAGGGAAAAATATGTAGGAAAGCAGATATCAATAGAAAGATTAGGAAATCAGGTAAAGTATAAACTGAGTGATAGGATTAGACATTTTCAACAGGCTTGAGGTTGAATATATAATCTTAGGAAAAAACAAATATGTAGTAATCAATAGGATTGACATTTGAGAGCATTAGGCACCCTGGACATGGATGTTTTTAGTAATCCATGGTCACTTTCCATTTAGGCTTTGGTACAATCATATGTGTGACCTTTGCATTTTGTGTCCAGAATACTACCGTGATAAAATTTATATGTTGATAAGGTGACATGAGTATTTCTTCCACCATTATGGGGAGTAATATTCTGGAAACTTATAAATTAGTACTGGTGATACAAATAGGTGTACCTTGTGTTGATCATTATTGAGATGTTGCATGAATAGACCAGATTGTGAATAAAGTATATAACTGGTTCCAACTTTAAATAATGGATTGCGTTTGCATCTGAAAATGTATTGGAAATCTTATATTGATATATATACAATCATTCCAACCAGTTATATATGTAATGGTAATATTAGGGTTACGGTTTATCGTGAAGAGTGAGTATTGCTTCAAAAATGATTATGGAATCAAAAATAATGTGTTTAGAAAGAAGTCTAGTGAAAAGACCAGTAAAGAAACATGGAGGAATACATGTGTTCTGAAGTAGTAAGTAAATGAGAGTGAACCAAATGCCTATAATTTTGTGAAGTTGTGGGTGAAAAAATATATCCTATGATGTCCATATACTGAAAAAATAGTAATGTACCAGTGTTGAGTAAAAATGAACTTCAAAATACACATCATGTCCCATAGCAATCTACTTGCATTGATGTTAAACTGGGTCAGGTACTGTAGAAATATTAGGATTTGTATGCACCACCTACTGAACTTAGTATTCAGTAGTAGGAAACCAATATGTATTACAGGTGTATAAATATTGCTGAAAATAATCTTGTAAAAATTGGATTTTGAACCCACATACATGAATATAAATGAATTTAGGGAGTGTATAATAAGACACATATTTTTCATATTTTTTTAAAATCTGGAGAATATATATACATATATATATAATATATATATATAATATATATATATATATATATACACATATATATACATATATAAATATATATATGTATATATATATACACATATATATTTTTTTTCCAGATTTAAAAAAAAATACATACACACACACACACACACACACACATTAATATTGAGCAATATATATGCCAATCGAAATTCATCATGAAATATAATTCTTCCACATATCCAAAAATATTCATTTTACTGAACATGGATTTATGTATAGTGTTTTTCACTAGGAAGCTCACCCATAGGTTGAATTTTGAGTCCCATCATTATTTAGGGAGAGTCATCTGTTCTCACAATTTTATATTCCAAAATCAGGGAGCTCACAAGATTGTCCGTGTGATACCAGGTAGGATATTATATATATATGTATAAAAAAATACATGTGCTGAATAGGATACAGAGAAAGGGAGACAGGAATTTATATATGTGATAATTTTAAAAAATCATGGAGAAATATTACAATGAAAAGTTGACTAGATTTAAAAAACATACTCTTGATAATGCAGAAGGCAAATAGAAGTATACACCATGCTTCCTATGAAAGGCCTGTATTTCTATTCGGTTAGGTTTCTTTCTCTCCATGATATTAGGATTAGTAGTCAGAGTCTAGTAGGGTATGGGTTAGTGTCAGGGATTCAGTATTTCAAATGGAAAAAAGGAAAATGAATCTAATGTGTATGCAAAAATGTGATACACAAAAATCTTCCCTCTCTCATCCAGAACAATGCCTTGACATAACCATCGCTAAAAGTAAGACACAATTAGAGGAGAGGAGTTAGAAAATCTGAATATATATGTGGAATGGAAAATGCTCAGGAGTTCACAACACTGGAGGTGGTAGAACAGTTTCCAAAAGTAAGGGAGAGGGTAAACAATCCAGAAACATGGAGCTGTGCTGGCCTTGAGACTTCTTGAGAAACTTCCTCTGAGGTTGGGAACAAGAAATATATGTAATTGTTAGGAGATTTAGCTTCGTTTGTAGTGACACCATGAAATCTGGGTCTGCATCTCTATGACCTGGAGCACATGGTCCTTATTTTCTAATGAACATGAGGGAGCAGTTCTGAATTCTCTCTTTGTAGGTAAACTGTGGCCACTGGGAGCTAAGTGTCTTTCCGTGTGGACTGTGAAGCCATTTGGTGATCCTCAACTTTCCAGGGTGTTTCTTACTGCTGCACTGGGAGTTTGGTATTTGCTTCACGAAATACAAGGAGTTCAACTGGGACAAAATGCTGGAGGGAGTTCTGTCATGTGTGGTTGGTCAGGGACGCAAAGAGAATGTACGAACCAGGCTTCTATCCTACATAGCTTTCACCTTGACTATAGCAACCTGATTCTGAACATTGCCCTGAAACCTCTCCATATGACAAGATGCCTTTACATATAAAGGTCTCCTGCCTGCACCATGTCAGTCGCAAGTCTTTCGAAGCCAATGGAAGATCCAGGTGGTCCTACCAAAAATATTTATTTACACACCTACAGTCCACTTCTCTAGGCCCACTACTCATTAGGCTCCAAATTACTGGCATCTCTGTTCTACACCATTTTCACGAAACCCAGTCAATCAAGGCACTCTTTGGTACACTCATGATCAGCAACAGGAAATCCAAAGTTTATCCAGTGCCACCTGGTCATGGGAATTTCAAAAATTTTATGGTATGAATCTAGTCATTTTTCAAAAATGAAGTTAGAGGCACTGTGGGTTTCAATTAATTCAGGAACCATTAAATGGTGAGGAAGCTCATTTCAATGAAAGCTCTGGAGAACACTCACAGAAAAGCCTTCCAAAAGACTGGCCAAAAGGTCACATGAATCCAGACACATTGAGGTGTACAATGTGAGGTCCATATGTGTTTGGACTCTCAACTAGGGCTGCCAAGTCTTTAAGAATTAAATCATGTGATATCCTGGCTCAGAATCCCCGAGCTCTGTGGAAAGCCATCCTGGGCCTAGATCTCAATTTCCAAAGGCGATTCTCACGTGTGGCCTAGTAAAATCCCAAGAGAACTCACGACAATACTTCTCTGAGGTCAGATCCAGAACTCATTCTTTAAGGGGAATCACACCAGAGTTCAAGCCCAGGTGATAAGAGTCATCTTTTCCAACTACCACACAAATTACCACAATTAAAACAAGAACACTCCCATATGGCCCTCATCTTCTTTCATATTGACACTCATCATAATTTTGCTGGAGGTTTCCATGAGGGGAGCAGACCAAGACAGTGTTCAAAATAAGCTCCTTTGACCCTCATTTGCCTATAGTAAAGGTGGCCTGGACACCCATCCTGTGAACCAGGAGTGATCAAATAGGCCTGCCATTAATACCGCTCCAATTCTCCAATTTGAGGCCTACTGACTGTTTGGTTTAGATTCTTTATGTGAATTTTAGTCATGAAATAACCAAGCACCTATGGGCTAGCCTCTGCAGGTTTTGAAGAACTCATTTGACCCAAAGGATCCCTATTTTCACTTGATGGAGTTCAGGAACCTTACAGAGGAAGTCGAGAGACTTCATCCCAATGGCTGCTCTTTCTGCCATTTTTCCTTTGGATGCAAACATGGGAACTTTCTTTAGATCCACAGGTGCTGAGAATCTAAGCCTCAGCCACACACAGGGCCAGGGGGCTGATTCAGTCACATCCCTTTTCAAAGCACTTAAGAAAAGAGCCACAGGTATGCCCAATCATTTCCATTTGAAAACTGTTTTCTTCAGGCTTCAAAAAGGGGTGGCCAGATGCAAAGAACTTCCTGACATTCAGGGCAACAGAACAATAGGTAAGCAAAAGGCCCAAAGCAGGGTTTCTCCTCTGAGACTGTCCTCGTCACACTGATATCTGAGTTTTCTGAGATGCTCGCCATCACCTACAGCTATCCAGTACATGGCTATGTCACAGAGCTTGGAGGTGGTACATATCTTGGACACAAAACCATGGGCCTATTCTTGAAATTGGCCGGAATTCAGGACGAAAATAGAAACTTAGGAAGGTAGCAGGTGTTGCTCATCGATAAGGCAAGCTGCAGTCCATTCATAAACGGGGCAATATGAATGCTGAGAAGCTTTCTACTAGACACGACACATCCATTGATGAATTCTCTTTTCTAATGTCTACAACCACGGAAACAGTGGAATACACAGACATAGAAACACTAGCCCTGTGAAAAGACTTACTAGAAACAGTCCACTTCAAATGAAACAAACCGACTGTACTACCTATTTTCAGAAAATGAGACAAAACCACAAACCCACAACCACACCCACAAAGGCACCTCCTTCCCCTAAGTAGGTCTTTGACTATCCGGAGTGTCCTCTGACTTGTAGGCCATAATACGTTCCCCCGAAATGGCCTGTCCTGTCTCAGATCTGGTCTCCTTGGCAAACTCTGTGAACTTCTCAGGAGCCAACGGTGAGCCACTAACGACTTTCTCAAGAAAAGCCCCGCTTCCGAGCTTTCCTGGCATTTGGCTTTCTCACGTCTGAAGGTACCAAGAAAGACTGACTGCATTTAGTAAATCCAAACAAGTGAGACCATAGGGACTGGGACTTGGACTGGCTATGGGTGCCTGGCTTCCTGGATCCAAAGTTCAGAGAGTTCCATCACCATGGAAGTGAGGTGAGGTCACTTCCTTCCTGAACTGAATGAGGTCCCTGTCTTGGCAACCACTTTGTCTTAACTGTTACTTCCAAGGGTCCCATGAGATTGAGGCTGCCCCTACTTCCTGTGACACTTTCACAAGTTAGAATGGTATATCAACCATAGGCACCCAGGAATAGATCTCCACACAGGCCTGTTTTGGTCCATGTTCTCTACATTAAGAAGAGAATCTGATTCAGACACAACCTTTTATCCTGACTGGGTTGTTTGCCATGGAAGATGACTTTTGCTCTCTCAGGTCCTTCATAGCTGCCTACATCTTCTCCAGGGATCATTTCTGCATGGGCCTTTGAGGTTATCAGCAGGTGGAAGTTTCCCTACATTTCTGTATTGTAAAATCAACTCTTTCCCTGCTGTTCTATAAAGTTAGATTGAGGGAATAGTGTATGATTATGGTTAAAAACATGTTTGATTTGGGTTAGAAATCATTGTGCTGGATGAATAATGGTATTGGGAACCTGCTATGTGTATAAGAATATATAGGTGTAATATATGTATGAAAAAAGAAATCTAAGTATGATTTGAAGGCCAGAAGGGCATTGGGCCCTTGATTGGGATACGCAGCATTGAATTACGTTCTGCAGAGATGTCTCAGATAAATCGATATACAGTGGCATAGGACCTTGTACTTTGCATGAATTAATGTAGAAGGAACATCCAGTCAAAAAAGGATAGTCGGTAGTGAAAGGTTAATAAAATAGGTACTTGCTATTTCCTGTTTTTCTGTATGCTTAAAAAAACACTGTTGAAATCTTGAGAAATGTTTGCTAATCTTGTTCTAGAATGTACTGTTCCCAACTGCCAAACTGCAGAATGTACTGCCTCACTCGGTGTCACACGAACCGCCCACTCACCCTTACACATCAGTAAACTTCCCTCCCTTCCATCTCCAAGGAATGTATGTAAGCTCTGCATAAGCTGTTCTCAGAGCTCTCTGATCTATTTAAGTTAGCTGTGAGCCCCAGCAAGCTGGACCCAAAATAACCCTTTGCTGTTGCATGAGACAGTCTCTTGGTAGTCTCTTCCTCCAACACTCACCTGACCTTTACATATTGAGGTTCCACCGAGTTCCGCCAGTGGCGGATGAGAGAGCCCAACGGGCTCCTCTCGGAGCAAGTAAGGCGCCTCTTTCTGGTTTCAGGTGTCATGTTAGGGCTTGGCAAAATTGCTGGCGATGAAGAGCCTGGGGTCTCTCCGACGGTGGCTGAGAGACGTGTCACAGAGACATAGGGCACCTCCCTGGGGGACCCCAAAGAGGACTCGGAGAATCAAGGAACAATTGCTTCATCGACTCAGTGATATTTTCTTTTAGATTCGGTATTGCCATCCTATCGGGTTTTGCCGGCTACGCATTCCTGGTCTCAGTGTTGGATGTCCATTGCCTGTCTTTATGGTCTTGTCTTATCTGTGTCATGTGTCTTTGCTTTTACTGTTTGTGTACCTTTCATTATGGGACAGAGCACTTCAATGCCTCTGTCCCTGACCCTTGATCACTGAACCAAAGTCCGCTTAAGGGCTCAGAATCTTTCTTTTTTTAGTAAAACGTTGGACCTGGCAGACTCTCTGTGCCTCAGAATGGCCCATCTTTGGAGTCGTATGGCCCCAAGAAAGATCTTTCTACTTCCCACTAATTTATAAAGTCAGAGATATTGTCTTTCAGCCAGGGCCACATAGCCATCCTGATCAACAGCCATATATCTTAACTTTTCAGGACCTCTGCAAATCTCCTCCTCCATGGGTGAAGCCTTTCCTTGCCCATGCCTCTGCTCATACTCCTTCCCACATGATCTCTCAAACCCTCACCTCTTCCTCCTCCTCCACCCTCTGTTTTCCCTGAGTCACAAGATTTGACTCTACTGGACTCTTCCTCCTCTCCTTATCCCCTGCCCTCGTCCCCTAACACACAACACACTCTAAGTGATTCCCCTGCTGCTGACTAAGCCTCTCTACCATTGGAGGAAGCTAAGCTGGTAATAGGATCTGATAATGGACCGATGTTCATGGCCCAGGTAAGTCAGGGGTTAGCCAGGAACCTGGGGATTAATTGGAAGTTATATTGTGCTTATAGACCCCAGAGTTCAGGACAAGTAGAAAGAATGAATAGAACCATTGAAGAGACCTTAACGAAATTAAGCTTAGAGACCAGCATAAAAGATTGGACTGTGCTCCTGACTTATGCAATGTTTCATGCAAGAAAAAATCCTTCTGTTTCTTTGAGTAACCTTACCCCCTGAGAAATTCTCTATGGTGGCCCTCGTCCAGTAAGGGTCCTAAGCCCAACTGTAAGACCTAAGGATCCTTTCCACACCCTCTTGCTTGACAGACTTAAAGCTCTTGAAAGAACTCAGTGATACCTGTGAAAATAGCTGCCCACTGCGTAACAAACTGTGTACCAGGGGATTCCACATCCATATCAAATAAGAGACTTCATGTATGTAAGATGACATCAGGTGTCATCCCTGGAACCCAGCTGGAAAGGACCATACCAGGTGCTACTTATAACACCTACAGTGGTAAAGGTATACAGAATCACTTCTTGGATCCATGCCTCTCATCTCAAGCCTGCTCCTTGTCCAGAATCTTTCTGGAAACTGGAAAAGACTGGTAACAGTTTCAAATTGTGTATTCGCCATGTGGATAAGGTTATATACTCTCCCCTTGGCCACAAGTAGTCCTAACCCTCATCAGCCTTTTAAGCAGCGATGGCTGATCACAAATCCTACTGGAAAAGTGTATAATCGATCTCACATACATCCCCCTTAGGGACCTGGTGGCCATCTCTCCACCCAGACATTTGTCAGCTGGCCATAGGTTTTTTCTATTGGGATATCCCTGATGAAGAAAATCCCACTAAAATACCATTAAATCCCTTGTGTACCATAGATAATGGAAACAAACATTATGGATGTAGGGACATGCGAGCCAGATGCAGGTTGGCTAGATTACTTGTTTGCCCGGGAAACTATCAAAGCCACAAACAGTAACGGCTGTGTGGGGGAAAAACCCACTTCTTCTGTATGTCATGGAGATGTGAGCATACAGAGGCTGCCTGATGGAACCCCAATACTTCATCAAATTCAGTACACAGCATTGGCCATATTACCAAGTAGACAACAGAAAAAGGATGGCCCCCAGAGGGGTCTCTAGATCCTCAAATTTTGCGTGACCTTTTTAACTTCTGCAAGTGCTCAAAAGGGTGAAAGGAGATTCCCCTATGTGGAAGCCCTTTCCCTCCTTCACTCACATCCTGAACTATGCTTCTCCAATAGATTTTTATCCTCAGCCTTCTGCTCCAGACTCTCTGCTGTCACTCCCACCTCAGCAACGTGATTTCTCCCCTCCAATTACTAGATCAGAATCCCAAACCTCCACCAGTTCTCAGACAATTGCCCGCTTGTGAGGTAGCAGGTACTGAGGTACCCCTCCACCCACTCACTCCTCTCTCTTCCTGTCAGTGCCCACACCGGGTCCCACCAGGTCCTCTTTCCAGCTAACCCAAAGCTCAAACGAGCTGAGGAGAGCTCTCAGACCCTTATCCAAGATGTAATATAAATGGCCATTAAAGTTGCTTTGTCATCACTGAAAACAGGTTACTAAAATTTAAAGTCCCTCACAGGATTTTGGGATACTCACTCCCGTTTTCTGCTCTTCTCTACCTGTTCTAGTGCTCAAGTTTTTTGCTAGGAAATTCCCAAACACCTTTCCAATTATTCTTTTACATCTCTCTTTTTCCTCATTCTCAGATCCTCGGAGCTTCTCTCAGCCCCACCTTCCCCGTATTCCCCCTCTGTACCAGGCCCACAGAAAAGTCTTAAATGTCCTTCTCCAGAAGTCTTCACCATGGCTGACTTTAGAACTTTCAGCATAGAGTTTCTATAAAGAGTTCAATGTAGATAAACTTTCTCTTTTTGTATTGCCCTGTTATACTTGGCCACTGGCTAAAAAACTCAGTACTTCTAAGCTAGACAACCCCTAACTAGTTTTTCACAAAATATGTGAACAAGTCCTCTGGCCTTCAGCTGGGGCTTCACAGAAATGGCCACATTTCTAAGATAAAGAAATTACCAACTGGGCTCCGTTGTAACAGCTGGCAGGGGGAAAATAAGAAAGGGAATAAAAAGCTCTCCTCCTCCCAGGTGTCCTTGAAAATTTAATTTGCCCAGAACAGAGGAAAAATCAGAAACATATACTGCTTTTTTGAACTTCTGCAGACTGTAAACTTCTGAGCCCCATCCCTTATATGTTGGGTACACAATTCTGAAACTACCTAAACTTGAGTTTCAGGGGACTAATTGATTACAACAGAAGCAATGCCCTCTGAATCCAGTTGCAACAATATAGGACTGTTTCCCTGTCTTCAGTGCTATCTTAGGTGCCTTGCCTTGTCTGTCCCTACAACAGCATAATTCTATATACTTAAACATTGTTTATGTTTTCATGAAATGGTCAACAGATGTGATTATTTTGAAATGTTGCAGATGTTTCCCAGAAAGCTCTATCATGACGCAGGTTCGTTTGAAGATCAAATAGGGGGGGCATACAACCGGTTCCACTGGGAACTTGTATCCCTCACTTTAGCCATCCTATTAGGAATAGGAGTTGCTGCACGGCTGGGCACAGGAACCACTGCCATTGTCCATGGGACACAACAAATGACCCAATTAGAAGAAGCAATAGAGCAAAACTAAGATATTAGAAACCTCCATCAGAGCTTTGCATGAATCTTTAACCTCTCTCTCTGAAGTTGTTTTAAAGAACAGTTGAGGGTTGGACCTCCTCTTCATTAGAGAAGGGGGCCTTTGTGCTGCATTGAGGGAAGAATGTTGTTTTTATGCTGACCATACTGGAGTTGTAATAAAATCTATGAGTAAATTTAAAAGACACCTTGAAGAGCATCAACAAGAGAGAGAGGCCCAAAAAGGGTGGCTTGAGTCTTGGTTCACACACTCCTCCTGGTTAACTACGTTTTATCAACCCTGGCCGGTCCAATAATAATCCTCATATTATTGCTAACTATAAAATCCTGTTTGCTCAACCGTGTAATTTCTTTTCTCCAGGCTCAAATTGGACGAGTTAAACTTATGGTAATACCCCACTAGCAGACATAGAATGTGACACCCTCCAATGATCATTTTTATGATTAAAAGTAGCCAGAAGAAGAAGTGGGGAATTAAAGTTTAATAAAATAGGTACTTGTCACTTCTTGTTTTTCTGTATGCTTAACAAAACACTATTGAAATCTTGAGAAATGCTTGCAAATCTTGTTCCCAGAATGTTCTGTCCCCAACTGCCCAACTGCAGAATGTACTCCCTCACCCAGGTGAATGCAAACCACCCTCTCACCCTGACCCATCAATAAAATTCCCTCCCTGCCCTCTCCAGGGAAAGTATATAAGCTCTATTTAAGCTATTCTCAGGGCTATCTGCTCTATTCAAGTGATCTCTGAGCCCCAGCATGCTGGACACCCAAAAAACCCTTTGATGTTGCAAGAGATAATCTGTTGGTGGTCTCCTCCTCTGAAGCTCGCCCCAAATTTACTTGGATGATTGAATGTAGAAGAGAAAATTCAGTCAAAAACGATAGTCTGTAGCATTAGGAAGATAGTCAGTATTTTTATGAAGAAGGGTGAGTATAGGAATTGGAAAAAAATTTCTTTAGCAATAGGGTTTCGATTAGAGAGTGAATGTAAATGTCAGCACAGGTGAAGAGTCAGTCACAATGATGAACTGGGGAAAATATGTAGGAAAGCAGATATCAATAGAGACATTACAAAATCAGGCAAAGTATAAAGTGAGTGATAGGATTAGATATTTTGAACAGGGTTGAGTTTAAATATATAATCTTAGGAAGAAACAAATATGTAGTCACAATTAGGATTGACATTTGAGAGCATTAGGCAAATTTCAGGTGGATGAATATTTCTCAGAATAATCTTGTGAATAGTTGATTATAAATCCACATAATAAACATGAATAAATTTAGGGAGTGTATATAAGACACATATATTTCATAATTTGAAAAATCTGGAGAGTATATATATATATATATATATATATATATATATATATACAAAACACACACACAGACAAAAAAGTAGCAAAATATATGTCAATCAAAATTCATTATAAAATATATATCATCCACAGATCTAAAAATATTAATTTTACTGAACATGGATTTATGTATAATGCTGTTCAACTAGCAAGCTCAACCATAGGTTGAATATCCAATTCCAACAAGTTTAGTAGGAGTGATCTCTTCTAACAATTTGTATCTGCCAAGTCAGCCACCTCACAAGAATGTACGTGTGGTACCAGGGAGGAATCTATATGTGCATATAAGAATACAGAGAAAGGGAGACAGGAATTCACATATTTGTTAACCTTAAAAATACATGGACAACTATTTCAACAATAAATTGACTAGATTCATAACTCCAACTCTGTATCATGCAAAAGAAAAGTACAACAATACACCAGGCCTACTCTGAACTGCTTGTATTTCGATTCTGTTTGGGTTATTTTTCTCCATCATATTAGAATTAGTAGTCAGAGTCTGGTCGGGTATGGGTTAGAGTCAGGGATTCAGTATTTTGAATGGAAAATAGAAAACTGAATCCAATGTTTATGCAAATATATGCTACAGAAAATTCTTCCCACTCTCCTCCAGAACAATGCCTTGACATTACCTTCGCCCCAAGTAAGACACAATTAGAAGAGAAGAGTTAGAAAATCTGTGAATACCTATCAGGAATGGAAAATGCTCCAGATTTCACATCTTTGGAGGCGGTAGAGGAGTTTCCAAAAGTAAGGGACAGGGTAAACACTCCACAAATATGGAGCTCTGCTGGCCTAAAGACTTTTTGAGAATCTGCCTTTAAGGTTGGGCACTTAAAATATATGTTGTTTTCAGGAGCTTTAGCTTTATTTGTAGTGAGACAATCAAAGCTCGATCTGCATCTATGTGACCTGGAGGACATGGTTATTTATTTTTCAATAAAAATGAGGCAGCAGTGCTGAATTCTCTCTTTGTAGGTAAACTGTGGCCACTGAGGGCTAAGTGTCTCCCCGTGTGGACTGTGAAACAACTTGGTCATCCTCCAATTATCGTGGTGTTTCTTGCTGCTGCACTGGGAGTTTGGAATTTGCTTCATTAAATACAACGAGTTCAAATGGGAAACAGTGCTGAAGGGAGTTCTGTCAGCTGTGGTGTGCAGGGTCTCCAGGAGAATGCACCAACCAGGGTTCTATCCCACGTAGCTTGCCCCCTTGACAATAGCAACATGATTCTGAACATTGCCCTAAAACCTCTCCATATAAAAATATGCCTTTACGTATATGGGTCTGATGGCTGCACCATGTCAGTCTCAAGCCATTTGGAAGCCAGTGGAAGATGCACATGGCCCCACCACAGATGTTTTATCACTCACTTGCGTAACACTTCTCTAGGCCCACTACTCACTAGGCTTCTACTTACCAGCATCTCTGTTCTACACCATTTTCCTGAAACCCAGTCAATCAAGGCCCTGTCTGGTATATTCATGATCATCAACAGGACATCAAAGGTCCTCCAGTGACATCTGGTCATGGGAATTTTAAAAATTTCATGGTAATTATCTAGCAATTTTTCACGGATGAAGTTGGAGGCACTGTGGTTTGCAATTCATTCAGGAACCATTAAAGGGTTAGGAAGCTAATTTCAGGGAAAGCTCTGGAGCACTCTCACAGGCAAGGCTACCCAAAGAGTGGCCAAAAAGTCACATGAAGCGAGGCCAATTGAGGTCTATAAAGCGAGGTCCATGTGTGTTTTGAATCTCAATAATGCATGCCAAGTCTTTCAGAATAAAATCATGTAATATCCTGGCTGAGATTCGCAGTCTTCTGTGGAAAGCCAACCTGTGCCTAGATCTCAGGTTCCAATGGCAACTTCATGCCTGGCCTCCTAAAATCCCAACACAATTCATGGCAATACTTCTCTCAGGTGAGTTCCAGAACTCAGTCTATAAGGAGAATCACACCAGAGTTCAAGTCCAGGTGGACCCAGACAACTCTTCCAACCGCGACTCAAATGAAAACAATTAAAACCAAAATACTCCCTCATGGCCCTATTCTTCTTCCATATAGACACTAATCATAACCTCTTCCTGGAGTTTTCCATGAGTTGTGCAGCCCAAGAGAATGTCCAAAATATGCTTCTTGCACCTCTTTTGCCTAACTTCAGGGTGGCCTGGGCACCCTTCCTGTGAATCAGGAGTGATCAAATAGGCCTGCCCTTAATACTGCTCCGCTTATCCAATTTGAGGCTCTCTGACTGTGGGGTCTAGATTCTTTATGTGAATTGGAGTCATGAGAAAAGCCAAGACAGTGTCCAAAATCAGCTCGCTTGCCCCTCATTTGCCTAAAGTCAGGGTGGCCTGGACACCGTTTCTGTGAACGAGGAGTGATCAAATAAGCCTGCCGTTAATACTTCTGTGTTTCTCCAATTTGACGCCTACTTATTTCAGGTATCAATTCTTTATGTGATTTGGAGTTATGCGAAAACCCAAGCACCTCTGCAGGGAATTGAAGAACTCATTTGACCCAAAGAATCCCTATTCTCACTTGATGGAGTTCAGGAAATTAACAGAGGAAGGCAAGAGACTTCATCCATAATGAATGATTTTTTTTTTTTGCCATTATGGCTTTGGACGCACACATGGGACCATTCTTTAGATCCATCAGGTGCTGAGAATCTAAGTCATAGACACAAACATGGCCAAGAGACTAATTCAGACACATCCCTTCCCAAAGCAACTTAAGCAAAGAGCCACAGGTGATGACATTCATTTCCATTTGAAAACTGTTTACTTCAGGCTTCACAAAGTGGTGGATTGAGGCAAAGAACTTCCTGACATTCAGTGCAAAACAACAATAAGTAAGCAAAAGGCCCAAAGCAGGGTTTCTCCACTGAGACTTTCCTGGTCACACTGATATCTGCATTTTCTGAGATGCTCGCCATTCTCTTCAGCTATCCAGTACATGGCCATGTCACAGAGTTTGGAGGTGGTACATATTTTGGACACAAATCCATGAGCCTATTCTGGATAGTGGCCAGAATTCAGGAAGAAAACAGCAACTTAGAAAGATAGCAGGTGTTGCACATCAAAAAGACAAGCTGCACTCCATTCACATATTGGGCAGGTTGAATTATGGGAAGATTTACACTAGACAGTACACATCCATTAATGCATTCTCTTTTCCAATATCTACAACAACGGACACAGTGGGATACACAGACATAGAAACACTTGCCTTGTCAAATGACTTACTAGAAACTGTCCACTCCAAACCAAACTAACCGCCTTTCCCATCTATTCTCAGAACATGAGACAAAACAATAAACCCATACCCACTCCCACAAAGGCACCTCCTTCCCCCAATTAGGTCTGTGACTATCCAGATTGTCCTCTGACAGGTGGGCCATACTATGTTCCCCTGAAATGGTCCGTCTTCTCTAAGATCTGGTGAAATATAAGTATGAAAACAGAAATCTAGGTATGATTTGAAGCCCAGAAGGGTTTTTCCCTTGAATGGGATACTTAGCTTTGAATTATGCTCTGCAAAGTTGTCTCAGATAATTCGATATACAATGGCATAGGACCTTTTACATTGGATGATTGAATGTAGAAGAGAACATCCAATCAAAAAGGGATAGTCCTTAGGATTAGGAAGATAGTCGGTAGGTTTAGAAAGAAGAGTGATTAAAGGATTTGGACCAAAAGTTCTTTAGCAATAGGGTTTCGATTATAGAGTGAATGTAAATGTCAGCACATATGAAGTGTCAGTCACTAGGATCAACTTGGGAAAATATGTAAAAAAGCAGATATCAATAGAAACATTATGAAATCAGGCAAAGTATAAAGTGAGTGATAGGATTAGACATTTTCAACAGGGTTGAGTTTGAATATATAAATTAGGAAGAAACAAATATGTAGTCACCAATAGGATTGACAATTGACAGCATTAGGCAACCTGGACATGGATGTTTTTAGTAATCCATGTACACTTTACATTTAGGCTTTGGTACAATCATAAATGTGACCTTCACATTTTTTTGTCCAGAATATTACTTTGATTAAATGTATATGTACATCAGGTGACATGAGTATGTCTTCCACCATTTCTGCGAGCAATATATTGAAGATGTAAAATTAGAATCGGGGGTACAAAGAGGTGTACCCTGTGTCTATGAATATAGAGATAAAGCATGAATAGACCCTAATGTGAATAAATAATATAACTTTTTTCAACTTTAAAAAATGAATTGATCTAATATCTGAAAAATTAAAGGAAATCGTATATTGATATACAATCATTCATTCCAACCAGGTATATATGTAATGGAAATATTTGTGTTTTGGTTTATCATGAAGAGTGTGTGAGTTTTGCTTCAAAATGATTATGGAAATTCAAAATAATGTGTTTGGAAAGAAGTCTCATGAAAAGACCAGTCAAGAAACCCTGACAATACATGTGTTCTGAAGCAAGAAGTGGTGAAAGTTGAAACAAATGCATATTAATTTGTGAACTTGTGGATGAAATGTATATCCTATGATGTGCAAAAACTGAAGAAATAATAATGTACCAGTGTCGAATACAAATGAATAAAGAATTACATATCATGTCCCATAGGAATCTACTTGCATTGATGTTAGACTGGGTCAGTTACTGTAGAATAATTAGGATTTGTATGCATCATTCCCTGAAGTTAGTTTTCAGTACTAGGAAACAAATATGTATTTCAGGTGGATGAATATTTCTGAGAATAATCTTGTGAAATGTTGATTAAAAATCTACATACATGAACATGAATGAATTTAGAGAGTGTATATTAGACACATATATTTCATATTTTGAAAAATCTGGAGAGTGTATACACACACACACACACACAAATAAAAAACACTCACAGACATTAAAAAGTAGCAATATAAATGCTAATCGAAATTCATCAGTAAATATATATCATCCACAGATGCAAAAATGTTTATTTTACTGAACATGAGTTTATGTATAATGTTGTTCTACTAGGACGCTCCCTATACGTTGAATTTTCAGTTCCAACAGCGTTTAGGAGGAGTGATCTCTTCTCACAATTTGTATCTGCCAAGTCAGCCACCTCACAATGATGTACGTGTGATACCTGGTAGGATTCTATATATGCATATAAATATATAAGTGTGAATAGGCTAAAGAGAAAGGGAAACATGAATTCTCATATTTGTTAACTTTAAAAACACATGGAGATCTTTTTCTATTAAACATTGACCAGATTTATAACTCCTACCTTGTATAATGCAAAATGCAAGTCCAACTATACAACATGCCTCCAATGAACTGCTTGTATTTCTATAGGTTTGTGTTATTTTTCTCTATCATATTAGGATGAGTTGTCTGAGTCTAGTAGGTATGGGTTAGTGTCAGGGATTCAGTATTTCAAAAAGAAAATTGGAAATTGAATCCAATTTGTATGCAAATTTATGCTGCACAAATATCCTCCCACTCTCATCCAGAACAATGCCTTGAAATTACCTTCACCCCAAGTAAGACACAGTTAGAGGAGAATAGATAGAAAATCAGTGAATACATATCTGGAATGGAAAATGCTCAGGAGTTCACAACCTTGGAGGTTGTAGAGGAGTTTCCAAAAGTAAGGGACAGGGTAAACACTCCACAAACATGGAGCTCTGCTGGCCTAAAAACTTTTAGAGCAACTGCCTCTGAGTTTGGGAACGTGAAAATTATGTTGTTGTCAGGAGAATTGGCTTCCTTTGTAGTGAGACCATCAAAGCTGGGTCTGCCTCTATGTGACGTGGAGGACATGGTATCTTATTTTCCAATGAACATGAGGTAGCAGTGTTGATTTTCTTCTTTTTAGGTAAACTGTGGCCTCTGGGGACTAAGTGTCTCCCCGTTGGACTGTGAAGCCATTTGGTCCTCCTCCACTTTTTGTGGGGTTTTTGCTGCTGAACTTGGAGTTTGGTATTTGCTTCATGAAATTCAAGGAGTTCAACTGAGACACAGTGCTGGAGGGAGTTCTGCCATGTGCGGTGGTTAAGAGTCTGCAGAAGAACGCACCAACCACGCTTCTATCCCTCAAAGCTTGCCACATTGCATCCTTGTCCATAGCAACCTGATTCTGAACATTGCCCTGAATCCTCTTCATATAACAAGATGCCTTTAATTACAAGGGTCTGCTGGCTGCTTCATGTAATCCACAAGCCATTTGGAAGCCAATGGAAGATCCACATTGCTCCAACAGAGATGTTTTATCACACTCCTGCCCACCAAAGCTCTAGGCCCACTTCTCAGCAGGCTGCAACTTTATGGCACCTCTGTTCTACACCATTTTCATGAAACCCAGTCAAGCAAGGCACTGTCTGGTACATCCATGATCAGCAACAGGACATCCAAAGGTTCTCCAGTGCCACCTGGTCATGGGAATTTCAAAAATTTCATGGTATTTATTTAGACATTTTTCAAGGATGAAGTTGGAGGCACTGTGGGTTTCAATTCATTCAGGAACCAGTAAATGGTGAGCAAGATTATTTCAATGAAAGCTCTGGAGAACCCTCACAGGCAAGGCTTCCCAAAGAATGGCCAAAAGGTCACATTAAGCCAGGCCCATTGAGGTCTACAATATGAGGTCCATGTGTGTTTTCACTCTCAACTATGGCTGCCAAGTCTTTCGAATGAAATCATGTGATATCTTGGCTGAAATTCCCAGAGCTCTGTGGAAAGCCACTCTGGGGCTAGATCTCAGTTTCCAAGGGTGACTCTCATACATGGCCTCTTAAATCACAACACAATACATGGCAATACTTCTCTGAGATCAGTTCCTGAACTCAGTCTATAAGGGGAATCACACCAGAGTTCAAGCCCAGGTAGACCTTGTTATGTCTTCCAACTGTCACACAAATATCCACAATTAAATCCAAAACACTTCCACATGGCACTCATCTTCTTCCATTTACACAATCATCATAACCTCTGGCTGGAGGTTTCCATGAGGGGTGCAGCCCAAGACAGTGTCCAATATAACCTCCCTTGTCCCTCTTTTGCCTAAAATCAGGGTGGCCAGGACATCCTTCCAGTGAACCAAGAGTGATCAAATAGGCCTGCCATTAATATGGCACTGCTTCTCCAATTTGAGGCCTACTGACTGTGAGTTTTAGATTCTTTATGTGAATTGGAGTCTCGAGAAAAACCAAGCACTTATGGGCTAGCCTCTGCAGGGTTTTGAGGAACACATTTGAACCAAATGATCACTGTTCTCACATGATGGAGAACAGGACACTTACAGAGGAATGCGAGAGACTTCATCCACACTGACTGCTCTTTTGTCCATTTTCGTTTTGGATGCACACACGGGATCCTTCTTTAGATCCATCAGGTGCTGAGAATCTAAGCCACAGTCTCACACAGGGCCAAAAGACTGATTCAGACACATCCCTTTCCAAAGCAATTAAGCAAAGAGCCACAGGTGATGCCCTTTCATTTCCATTTGAAAACTGTTTCTTTAGGCTCTACAATGGTGTGGCCTGAGGCAAAGGCCTTCCTGACATTCAGGGCAACAGAACAATTGATGAGCAAAAGGCCCAAAGCAGGGTTTCTTCACTTAGAATTTCCTGGTCAAACTGATATCTGAGTTTTCTGAGATGCTCCCATTTCTTTCAGCTATCCAGTACATGGCCATGTCACAGAGCTTGGAGGTGGTACATATTTTGGACACAAAACCATGAGCCTATTCTGGAGAGTGGCCAGAATTCAGGAAGAAAACCGGAACTTAGGAAGATTGTTGGAGTTGTCCACCCATAAGTCAAGCCGCAGTCCATTCATAAATTGGGCAGAATTCAGGAAGAAAACAGGAACTTAGGAAGATTGTTGGAGTTGTCCACCCATAAGTCAAGCCGCAGTCCATTCATAAATTGGGCAAGTTGAGTCTAGACAGGACACATCCAATGATTCATTCTCTTTTCTAATATCTAAAACCACGGACACAGTGGGATACACAGACAAAGAAACACTGGCCTTGTCAAACGACTTACCAGAAACAGTTCACTCCAAACCAAACAAACCGCCTTTCCTACCTATTCTCAGAACATGAGACAAAATCTCAAACCCACACCCACACACACAAAGGAAGCTCCTTCCCCAAGTAGGTCTGTGACTATTGGGAGTGTCCTCTGACTGGTGGGCCAAACTATGTTCTGATGAAATCGCCTGTCCTGTGTCACATATGGTCTCCTTGGCCAAATCTGTGAAGTTGTCACTAGCCAGCGGTGAGCCACTACCTGCTTTCTCAGGAAAGGCCCCTCTTTAGAGCTTTCCTGACATTTGTTCATCCTCACCTCAGTAGGTACCAAGAAAGACTGACTCTGTCCTTGGTAAATCCAAAAAATACGACCACGGGACTGGGACTGAGACTGGCTCTGGGTGCCTGGCTTCCCGGATTCCAAGTTCAGAGAGTTCCATCACCAAGGAAGTGAGGTGAGATTACTTCCTTCAGGAATTCTTTGAGGTCATTGCCTTGGCAACCACTTTGTCCTAACTGTTGCTTACAATACTCCTATGAGATGGAGGCTGCCCTTTCTTCCTGTGACACTTTTACAAGTTAGAATGGTATATCAACCATAGGGACCCCGGAATAGCTCTCCACACATGCCTGGTTTGGTCTATCTTCTCTACATTAACAAGAGAGAGGCTTATTCAGACACAACCCTTCATCCTGGGAAGGTTGTTTGCGATGGAAGATGACATTTGCTCTCTCAGGTCCTTCATAGCTGCCTACATCTTCTCCAGGGATCAAGTCTGCATGGACATTTGAGGTTCTCAGCAGGAGGAAGATACCCTACATTCCTGTATTGTAAGACGAACTCTGTCCCTGCTCTTCTGCAAAGTTAGATTAAGGTAAGAGTGTATGGTTAGGGTTAATAACATGTTCGATTTGGGTTACGAATCATTGCGAAGGATGATTAATAGTATTGGGAACCTGCGATATTTATAAGATTATAGAGGTGAAATATAAGTATGGAAACAGAAATCTAGGTAAGATTTGAAGCCCAGAAGGGCATTAGGCCCTTGATTGGGATACTTAGCTTATAATTACGTTCTGCACAGATGTCTCAGATAAATCAATAATCAATGGCATAGGACCTTACACCTTGGATGATTGATTTTAGAAGAGAACATCCACTCAAATTGAGATAGTCGGTGGGATTAGGAAGGTAGTCAGTATCTTTAGGAAATAGAGTGAGTATAGGATTTGGGGCAAAAGTTCTGTAGCAATAGGGTTTTTGTTATAGAGTGAATGTAAATTTCAGCACATGTGAAGAGTCAGTCACATGATGAACTGGGGAAAATATGTAAAAAGGAAAATATCAATACAGACATTATGAAATGAGGAATTATACAGTGAGTGATAGGATTAGACATTTTCAATAGGGTTGAGATTGAATACATAATCTTAGGAAGAAACAAATATGTCGTCACCAATAGGAATGACATTTGAAAGCATTAGGCAACCTGGACATTTATCGTTTTAGTAATCCATGTTCACTTTCCATTTAGGATTTGGTACAATCATAAGTTTGATCTTTGCATTTTGTGCCCAGAAAAATATTGTGATCAAATGTGTATGTAGATCATATGACATGAGTATTTCTTCCACCATTACTGGGAGCAATATTTGAAGACATATAAATTAGTATTGGGGGTACAAAGTGGTGTACCCTGTGTCTTTGAATATAGAGATAATGCATGAATAGACCATACTGTGAATAAATATTATAACTGGTTCCACTTTAAATAATGGATTGAATTGCTATCTGAAAATATATAGGAAATCATATATTGACATACAATCATTCACTCCAACCAGTTATATATCTAATGGTAATCTTAGGGTTATTGTTTATCATGAAGTGTGTGTGAGTTTTGTTTCAAAAGTGATTATGGAAATCGAAAATAATATGTTTGGAAAAAAGTCTCATAAAAAGACCAATCAAGAAATATGGAGGAATTCATGTGTTCTGAAGCAGGAAGTGATTGAAAGTGAAACAAGTGCCTATAAATTTTCTAAATTGTGAATGAAATATATATCCTGTTATGTGCATAAACTGATGAAATAGTAATGTACCAGTGTTGAATAAAAGTGAACGTCAAAATACACATCATGTCCAATAGGAATCTACTTGCATTGATGTTAAACTGGGTCAGTTACTGTAGAAATATTAGAATTGCATGCATTATTCACCAAAGAGAGTTTTTTTTTTAATTTTTATTTATGGTTGTTCAAAACATTACATAGTTCTTGATATATCATATTTTACACTTTGATTCAAGTGGGTTATGAACTCCCATTTTTACCCTGTATACAGATTGCAGAATCACATCAGTTACACATCCATTGATTCACATATTGCCATACTAGTGTCTGTTGTATTCTGCTGCCTTTCGTATCCTCTACTATTCCCCCTGGCCTCCCCGCCCCTCCCCACTTCTCTCTCTACTCCCTCTACTGTAATAAATTTCTCCCCCTTGTATTATTTTTCCCTTTCCCCTCAATTCCTCTTGTATGTAATTTTGTATAACCCAGAGGGTCTCCTTCCAATTCCATGCAATTTCCCTTCTCCCTCCCTTCCTCCTCTCATCCCTGTTTAATGTTAATCATCTTGTCATGCTCTTCATCCCTATCTGTTCTTAGTTACTCTCCTTATATCAAAGATGACATTTGGCATTTGTTTTATAGGAATTGTGTAGCTTCACTTAGCATAATCTAGTCTAATGCAATCCATTTCCCTGCAAATTCTATGATTTTTTATTTTTCAATGCAAAGTAATAATCCATTGTGTATAAATGCCACATTTCTTTTATCCATTTTTCTATTGAAGGGCATCTAAGTTGGTTCCACAGTCTTGCTGTTGTGAATTGTGCTGCTATGAACATCGATGTAGCAGTGTCCCTGTAGCATGCTCTTTTTAGGTCTTTAGTGAATAGACCAAGAAGGGCAATAGCTGGGTCAAATGGTGGTTCCATTCCAAGCTTTCCAAGAAATCTCCATACTGCTTTCCAAATTGGCTGCACCAATTTGCAGTCCCACCAGCAATGTACAAGTGTACCTCTTTTCCCACATCCTTGCCAGCACTTCTTGTTGTTTGACTTCATAATGGCTGCTAATCTTACTGGAGTGAGATGGTATCTTAGGGTGGTTTTGATTTGCATTTCTCTGACTGCTGGAGATGGTGAGCATTTTTTCATGTACTTGTTGATTGATTGTATGTCCTCATCTGAGAAGTGTCTGTTGAGGTCCTTGGCCCATTTGTTGATTGGGTTATTTGTTATCTTATTGTCTAATTTTTTGAGTTCTTTGTATACTCTGGATATTAGGACTCTATCTGAAGTGTGAGTAGTAAAGATTTCTTTCCAGTATGTAGGCTCCCTATTTACCTCTTATTGTTTCTTTTGCTGAGAAAAAACTTTTTTAGTTGAGTAAGTCCCATTTGTTGATTCTAGTTATTAACTCTTGTACTATAGGTGTCCTATTGAGGAATTTGGAGCCCAACCCCACAGTATGTACATCGTAACCAAATTTTTCTTCTATCAGACAGTGTGTCTCTGATTTGATATCAAGGTCCTTGATTCATTTTGAGTTAACTTTTGTGCATGGTGAGAAAAAGGGATTCAGTTTCATTTTGTTATATATGGATTTTCAGTTTTACCAACACCATTTGTTGAAGATGCTATCCTTCCTCCATTGCATGCTTTTAGCTCCTTTATCAAATATAAGATAGTTGTAGTTTTGTTGATTGGTTTCTGTGTCCTCTATTCTGTACCATTGGTCCACCTGCCTGTTTTGGTACCAGTACCCTGCTATTTTTGTTACTATTGCTCTGTAGTATAGTTTGAAGTCTGGTATCGCTATACCGCCTGATTCACACTTCCTGCTTAGCATTGTTTTGCAATTCTGGGTCTTTTATTTTTTCATATGAATTTCATGATTGCTTTCTCTATTTCTACAAGAAATGCCTTTGGGATTTTGATTGGCATTGGATTAAACCTATAGAGAACTTTTGGTAATATCGCCATTTTGATGATGTTAGTTCTGCCTATCCATGAACAGGGTATATTTTTACATCTTCTAAGATCCTCTATTTCTCTCTTTAGGGTTCTGTAGTTTTCATTGTATAAGACTTTCACCTCTTTTGTTAGGTTGATTCCCATTTTTTTTTTTAGGATATTGTGAATGGAGTGGTTGTCCTCATTTCCATTTCAGAGGATTTGTCACTGATATACAGGAATGCCTTTGATTTATGCATGTTGATTTTATATCCTGCCACTTTGCTGAATTCATTTATTAGCTCTATTAGTTTCTTTGTAGAACCTTTTGGGTCTGCTAGGTATAGAATCATGTCATCTGCAATAGTGATAATTTAAGTTATTCTTTTCCTATTTATATGCCTTTAATTTCTTTCATCTGTCTAATTGCTCTGGCCAGTCTTTTGATAACTATATTGAACAAAAGTGGTGAGAGCAGGCATCCCTGTCTTGTTCCAGATTTTAGAGGGAATGTCTTCAATTTTTCTCCATTCAGAATGACGCTAGCCTGCGGTTTAGCATAGATTGTTTTTACAATATTGAGGAATGTTCCTGTTATTCCTAGTTTTTCGAGAGTTTTGAACATAAAGGGATGCTGTACTTTGTCGAATGCTTTTTCTGCATCTATCTAGATGATAATATGTTTTTTATTTTTAAGTCTATTGATGTGGTGAATAACACTTATTGATTTTCGTATATTGAACCCTCCTTGCATCCCAGGGATGAACCCTACTTGATCATGGTGCACATTTTTTTGATATGTTTTTGTATCTGATTTGCCAGAATTTAATTTAAGATTTTTGCATTTAGGTTCATTAGAGATATCGGTCTTTAGTCTTCTTTCTTTGAAGTGTCTATCTGGTGTAGGAATCAGGGTGATATTGGCCTCGTAGAATGAATTTGGAAGATCTCCCTCTTTTTCAATTTTCTGAAATAGCCTGAGTAATTTGTCTGCAACACAAAGGTGAATGGCATCCTGAAATTACCTGTTCTATAGCTGAATGAGCTTCGATCAGTCAAAAACAGGGATGGTGACATCAGCTCTCCAAGATAGTGGCCGCTGGCTTCCTCTGTGGTCTGACCGGTGTGGAGAACCGAATTGGACCGCATCCTTACCCATCTCAAACAAAGAATTCAGCACTTAGCACAGTGATTGCATACCTGGCAGGAGCCCACAGAATCCACACCGCTGTATATTTGCATTGCTATCTCTTCGTTTCCCAGTGCGCGCCGCAGACTCTAGCCACAGACCGATTTCCTGAATAAGCAGCATGACGCTCCATGCGGACAAATCACTCGTGTTTGAGCTCGCGTAGCTGATCCTCGTGAGATGGAAATATGTCCACTAGGTTTTGGAGCACCCCAATTTTGCTGGAAATTTCTAACAAGATATATTTTAGCCGTTATAACTCGTCATTCTCCCGCACAGTGACGCGGTACATGGGGGTGATGCACTCCCTTCACCACCATCATATGATCCCCCGAAGTTAGTTTTCAGTACTAAGAAACAAATATGTATTTCAGGTGGATGAATATTTCTGAGAATATTCTTGTGAAAACATGATTATAAATGCACATACATGAATATGAATGAATTTAGGGAGTGTATAATAAGAAAAATATACTTCATATTTTGAAAAATCTGGAGAGTGAATATATATATATATATATATATATATATATATATATATATATATATACACTCACAGACATTAAAAAGTAGCATTATGTATGCCAATCGAATATCATCCACAGATCCAAAAATATTCATTTTAATGAACATGGATTTATGTTGTTCAACTAAGAAGCTCACTCATATGTTGTATTTTCAGTTCCAACAGCGTTTAGTAGGAGTGATCTCTTCTCACAATTTGCAGCTGCCAAGCCAGCCACCTCACAAAATGTACGAGTGATACCAGGTAGAATTCTAAATGTGCATATGAAAATACATGTGATGAATAGGCTACAGAGAAAGGGAGACAGTTATTCACATATTTGTTAACTTTTAAAACACATGGAGAACTATTTCAATTAAAATTCGCTAGATTTATAACACCTACCATTTATCATACGAAAGGCAAGTCCAACTATACACCATGCCTCCTGTGAACCTCTTGTATTTCTATTCTGTTTGGGTTATTTTTCTCCACCATATTAGGATTAGAAGTCAAAGTCTAGTAGGGTATGTGTTAGTGTCAGGGATTCAGTATTTTGAATGGAAAATTTGAAAATGTATCCAATGTGTATGCAAATATGTGCTACACAAAAAATTCCCACTCTCATTCAGCACAATGCCTTGACATTACCTTCGCCCCACATAAGACACAATTAGAGGAGAAGAGTTAGAAAATCTGTGAATACATATGTAGAATGAAAAATGCTCAGGAGTTCACAAATTTGCAGGTGGTAGAGGAGTTTCCAAAAGTAAGGGACAGGGTAAAAACTCCACAAACATGAAGTTCTGCCAGCCTAACATCTGGAGAAACTGCCTCTGAGGTTGGGCAATGAAATATATGCTGTTGTCAGGAGCATTAGTTTCATTTGTTGTGAGACCATCATAGCTGAGTCTTCATCTATGTGATCTGGATGACATGGATTCTTATTTTCCAATGAACATGAGGCAGCAGTGCTGAATTTTCTATTTGTAGGTAACCTGTGGCCACTGGGGTCTAAATGTCTCCCCTTGTGGACTGTAATTCCATTTGGTCATCCTCCACTATTCGTGGTATTTCTTGCTGCTGCACTGGGAGTTTGGTATTTGCTTCATGAAATACAAGGAGTTCAACTGGGACACAGTGCTGAAGTGAGTTCTGTCAAGTGTGGTGGGTCAGGTTCGTCAGGAGAATGCACCAACCAGGCTTCTATCCCACATTGCTTGCCCCATTTTCCATAGCAACCTGATTCTGAACATTGCCCTAAAACCTCTCCATATAACAATATGCTTTTACATATAAGGGTCTACTGGCTGCAAAATGTCAGTCACAATCCATTTGGAAGCCAATGGCAGATTCACATGCCCCCACCACAGATGTTTTATTACACACCTGCCATCCACTACTCTAGTACAACTACTCAGCAGGATCCAACTTACTGGCATCTCTGTTAAACACCATTTTCATAAAACCCAGTCAATCAAGGCACTGTCTTGTATACTCATGATCAGCAACAGGACATTCAAATGTTCTCCAGAGCTACCCGGTCATGGGAATTTCAAAAATTTCATGGTATTGATCTAGCCAATTTTCAAGGATGAAGTTGGAGGCACTGTGGATTTCAATTCACTCAGAAGCCATTAAATGGTGAGGAAGCTCATTTCAATGAAAACTCTGGAGAATTCTTACAGGCAAGGCTTCCAAAAGTGCCCAAAAGTCAGATTAAGCCAGGCCCATTGAGGTCTACAATGTATGTTCCATGTGGGTTTTGACTCTCAAATATGGCTGCCAAGTCTTTAAGAATAATATCATGTGATATCCTGGCTGAGATTCCCTGTGCTCTGTGGAAAGTCACCTTGGGCCTAGATGTCACTTTCCAAGGACAACTCTCATGCATGGCCATCTAAAATTCCAACACAATTCCTGGCAATAATTCTCTGAGATCAGTAAAAGAACTCAGTCTCTAAGGGGAATCACACCAGAGTGCAAGCCTAGGTGGACCCAGTGATCTCTTCCAACCGCCAGACATATGTCCACAATTAAAACCAAACACTCTCACATGGCCCTCATCTTCTTCCATATAGACACTCATCATATCCTCTGGCTGGAGGTTTCCATAAGGGACGCAGCCCACGACAGTGTCTAAAATAAGCTCCCTGCCCCTCATTTGCCTAAAGTCAGGGTGGCCTGGACTCTCTTCCTGTGAACCAGGAGTGATCAAATAGGCCTGCCTTTAATATTGCTTGGCTTCTCCAACTTGAGGCCTTCTAGCTTTGGGGTTTAGATTCTTTAAGTGAATTGGAGTCATAAAAATCAAGCACCTATGGCCTAGCCTCTGCAGGGCTTTGAAGAACTCATTTGACCCAAAGGATCCCTATTCTCACTTGATGAATATCAGGAACCTACCAGAGGAAGGCAAGAGAGTTCATCAACAATATCTGATCTTTTTGCCATTTTGGTTTTGGATGCACGCATGGGATCTATCTTTAGATCCATCAGGTGCTGAGAATCTAAGCCACAGCCTCACACAGGGCCAACAGGCTGATTCAGACATATCCCAATCCTAAGCAATTAAGCAAAGAGCCACAGGTGATGCCCTTTCATTTCCATTTGAAAACTCTTTTCTTCAGGCTTCACAAAGTGGTGGCTTGAGGCAAAAAACTTCCTGACATTCAACAGAACAATAGGTAAGCAGAAGGACCAAAGCAGGGTTTCTCCACTGAGACTTTCCTGGTCAACAGATATCTGAGATTTCTGAGATGGTAGCCATTTCCTTCAGCTTCCAGTACATAACAATGTCACAGATCTTGGAGGCGGTACAAATCTTGGACACAAAACCATGATACTATTCTGGAGAGTCGCCAGAATTGAGAGAGAAAACAGGAAATTAGGAAGCTTGTAGGTGTTGCCCATCCATAAGGCAAGCCAGAGTCCACTCATGAATTGGGCAGGATGAATTCTGGGAAGCTTTCTACTAGACAGAACACATCCATTGATGCATTGTCTTTTCTAATGTCTACAACAATGGACTCAGTGGGATACACACACACATAGGAACACTCGCCTTGTCAAAGGACTTAATACAAATATTCCACTCCATACCAAACAAACCGCCTTTCCTACCTATCCTCAGAACATGAGACAAAACCACAAACTCACACCCACACCCACAAAGGCACCTCCTTCAACCTAGTAGGTCTGTGACTCCCCGGAGTATCCTCTGACTAGTGAGCCATACTATGTTCCTCCAAAATGACCTCTCCTGTCTCAGATCATGTCTGCTTGGCCAACTCTGTGAAGTTCTCAAGAGCCAGCGGTGAGGCACTACCTGCCTTCTCAGGAAAAGCCCCTCTTCAGAGGTTTCCTGGCATTTGGCCTTCCTCACATCTGTAGGTACCAAGAAAGACTGACTCTGTCCTTGGTAAATCCAAACATGTCAGACCACTGGGACTAGGACAGAGACTGTCTCTGGGTGCCTGGATTCCTGGATTTCAAGTTCAGAGAGTTCCATCACCAAGGAAGTGAGGTGAGATCACTTCCTTCAGGATCTGAATTATGTCACTGCCTTGGCAACCACTTTGTCCTAACAGTTGCTTCCAAAATACTATGAGGTGGAGGCTGCCCTGATTTTCATGGGACACTTTCTCTAGTTAGAATGTTATATCAACCGTAAGCACCCGGGAACAGCTTCCACACAGGACTGGTTTGGTCCATGTTCTATACATTAAGAAGAGAGAGATTGATTCAGACACAACCCTTCATCCTGACCAGGATGATTGCCATGGAAGATGACTTTTGCTTTCTGAGGTAATTCATAGCTGCCTTCATCTTCACCAGGGATCACTTCTGCATGAACATTTGAGTTTCTCAGCAGGTGAACATCCCCTAGATTCCTGTAGTTTAATACACACACTGTTCCTGCTCTCCTGCAAAGTTAGTGTATGGTTAGGGTTAATAATATGTTCGATTTGGGTTAGGAATCATTCTGCAGGATGAATAATGAGATTGGGAACCTGCGATATTTATAAGAATATATAGGTGAAATATATGTATGAAAACGGGAATCTAAGAAGGATTTGAAGCCCAGAAGGGCATTGAGCCCTTGATTTGGATACTTAGTGTTGAATTATGTTCTGTACAATTGTCTCAGTTAAATCGAAATACAGTGGCATAGGACCTTGTACCTTGGATGATTGAATGTAGAAGAGAACATCCAGTCAAAAAGGAATAGTCAGTAGGATTAGGAAGATAGTCAGTAGGTTTAGGAAGAAGAGTGAGTATATGATTTGGAATAAAAAGCTTCTTTAGCAATAGGGTTTCATTGGGAGAGTGAATGTAAATGTCAGCACATGTGAAGAGTTAGTCACAATGATGAACTGGGGAAAATGTGTAGGAAAGCAGGTGTCAATAGAGACATTACGAAATCAGGCAAAGTATAAAGTGAGTCATAGGATTAGACATTTTCAACAGGGTTGAGTTTGAATACATAATCATAGGAAAAAACAAATATGTCGTCACGAATGGGAATGACATTTGAGAGCATTAGGCAACCTGGACATGGATGTTATTAGTTATCCATGTTCACTTTCCTTTTAGGCTTTTGTACAATCATAAGTGTTACATTTTTATGTTTTTTTTTGTTCAGAATATTACTGTGATAAAATGTATATGTAGATCAGGTGACATGAGTATTTCTTTCACCATTTTTGGGGGCAATATTTTGAAGACGTATACATTAGTATTAGGGGTACAAAGAGGTGTACCCTGTGTCTATTAATATAGAGATAATGCATGAATAGACCATACTATGAATAAATAACTTAACTGATTCCACTTTAAATAATGGATTGAATTGATATGTGAAAATATATAAGAAATCTTATATTGATATACAATCATTCATTCCAACCAGTTATATATCTAATGGTAATTTTAGGATTATGGTTTATGAAGAATGGTGTTTGAGTTTTGCTTTATACGTGATGATGTTAAACAAAAATAATGTGTTTGGAAAGAAGTCTCATGAAAAGACCAGTCAAGAAACATGGAGGGATACATGTGTTCTGAATCAGGAAGTGATTGATCGTGAAACAAATGCCTATAAATTTTCTAATTTGTGACAGAAATATATATCCCATGATTTGCATAAACTGAAGACATAGTAACGTACAAGTGTTGAATAAAAATGAAAGTCAAAATACACATCATGTCCCCTAGAAATCAACTTGCATTGATTTTAAACTGGCTAAGTAACTGTAGAAATATTAGGGTTTGTATGCACCATTCACTGAATTTAGTTTTCAGTACTAGGAAACAATATGTATTTCAGGTGGATGATTATTTCTGAAAATAATCTTGTGGAAAGTTGATTATAAATCCACAGATATGAATATGAATGAATTTAGGGAGTGCATAATAAGACACATATATTTCATATTTTGAAAAATCTAAAGAGTATATATATATATATATATATATATATATATATATACATATACATATACATATATATATACACACACACGCAAAAGCACAGATATTAAAAAGTAGCAATACAGGAGATCCATTATGAAGGCAGGCATGGAGAAATCAAGTCTCTGATCTCTTCAGCTGCGCGGGCATAGGGAGTCGTAAACTGTCTAAATGCTGTTTGCTCAGAATCACTAGGCAATATTGACCTGTTGTGAATCTGGGGTGAACAGTCTGGGCCCCTCAGAACACACACAAAGCCCGGATTGGCTGCATTCAAGCTTAGATTCGTCTGGTTTTTGTGACTCAGCACTAACATTCCCGCTGAAATAACTGGTCGGGCTTTCTGAATTGAGAGTTAAAAGCCAACTGAGCCTTCATAGGCAGTGGCCACAGGATTGAAATGGGGCTTGGGAGAGATAGTCAGGACCCACCTGTTGCATTGGTCACCCAGCAAAGGGAACGAACGGTCACCATTTGAATGGGATACCACCATGGCAGAGAACTGACGTCACAGGCGGAGGAGATAACTTCATTGAAACCAGCGCGACAAGTGTGTAATCCCATTGCCATATCTCTCAACAACGCAGGGAAACCTCAAGGGCCCTTCCCACCTCTGCCGTAATGGCCCCTCCCAGCTCTCCAAGGAGCGCGATACCCAGACCTAGGGAATCAAGATTGGCTCGGGACTCGTGGCGTGGAATTCCCTGCTACCGCTCCCACCAGTGCTGACAATTGAGGTCTCTTACACCACCTACCGGGGCCATGGCTCCTGAAGGGCAAGCAAATTCGCTGGAGGTTCTCAGCCCCAAGCTCTACAAACTTATTGTCTGAGGAAGGCAAACAAGGAGAGTGTGCCCAGGCGTTCATGGAAACAGGGCTACCAGGAGCAGAGGCCTGGTTTGTAACCAGTATTGTGGTAAGCATCACAGGTGAGTGGGGCCTGGCTTGAGGAAGCACAAGAGAAAGCCCTAGGCACTCAGAATTGGAGACCCGCCCAGTCTGGGAGGAAGAGCTGCTGCACAGTGATTGGTTCTCACTTTTTGAGAGGAGAAGCTTGGCCCAGTGCGCACAGCTCCACCTACTGGAAGAGAAGTTATTTGAACTCTAGGACTGCATGTATTATTATTATTTTTTTATTTGTTTTTTTTTCTTTCATTTTCATTTTTGTTATTGTTGTTCTTTAACTTTTTTAAATCTTTTTATTTTTTAATTTTTTTATTTTATTATTATTATTATTATTTTAAATTTTAATTTTCAATTTTTTAATCATCATCATTACTTAAAACTTTCTTTCTTTATTTTCTATTTTTTTCTTTTGTCTTTTCATTTCTTTTCATTTTTCTTATTCCCCCTTCCTTGAATTCTACCTGCCTACTCTCATTCTCTTTAGTGACTTCTCCCTTCCCTTCTAATATCTTTCCTCCCAAGCATCAAATAAATTTATAAGAGTAAGCAGTAACTCAGTAGTCAAACAGAAGAAGAAGTAACATGAGCAGCATATAAAAACAAAGAAGAAAAGGATTACGAACAATGAAGGACAGCCTAAATATTCAAGAGCACCTAGAGTCATCAGAAAAATGGTCATATAAAGAACTCAAGTAATACCTTAGACAGATGGAATGGAACCTTAAAGAGGATACGAGACAGCAAAAACAAACAGTGATAAAACGCATTGAAAATGAATTACATAAACAGATAAAATGAGAAATTAAGATTCTTTATCAGGAGATAGAGATTATTAGAAAAATCAAACAATAATTCTAGAAATCAAGGAAATGATAAACCAAATTAAAAACTCAATTGAGAGTATCACTAACAGAGTAGAGCAAGTAGAAGACAGAATGTCAGATAATGAAGACAAAATATATCATCTTGAAAAAAGTCTAGCCAACAAAGAAATGCTGTAAAAAATTATGAGAAAACATTCAAGAGATATGGGATAACATAAAAAAAACAAACTAATGAGTCATATGGATAGAGGAAGGTACAGAGATTAAAACCAAGGGAATGAGAAACCTGGTGAATGAAATAATTACAGAAAACTTTCCAGAAATAAAAATGGAAACGGATAAACAAATTGGAGATGCTTACAGGACACCGAGCACACAAAATCACAGTAGACCAATGCCAAGACACATTGTTATAAAGATATCCAATATACAGAACAAAGAGAAAATATTAAAAGCTACCAGAGAAAGGAGGCAGATTACAATCATTACAATCAGGGGTAAACCAAAAAGTTTAACAATGGATTTTTCATCATAGACGCTGGAAGTGAGAAGATCCTGGAACAACGTACTTCAAACACTGAAAGACAATGGATGCCAACCAAGAATTATGTATCCAGCAAAATTAAGCTTAAGATAAGACAACGAGATAAAAATATTTCATGATAAACAAAAGCTAAAAGAATTTCATCCAGATAACCAGCATTGCAAAGCATCTTGAGCAAAACACTACACGAGGAAGAAATGAAAATCAACAACGAAAACCATCAGTGAGAAGTGCCTCAGTAATGACAGAGGGAAGGGGAAAAGCAAATCATGGAGAATCAAACTAATTAAAAAATATATATATAAAAACATGGGTGGCAGTACAAACCATATATCAATAGTAACTCTAAATGATAATGGCTTAAACTCTCGAATAAAGTGACATTGGCTTGTAACTTGAAATAAAAAAAAAAATCCAACAATATGTTGCCTCCAAGGGACACATCTGAATGGAAAAGACATACACAGGCTGAAGGTGAAAGATTGGGAAAATTTATACCATGCACACGGTCCTCGAAAGCAAGCAGGGGTCGCCATCCTCCTATCGAATAAAATCGACCTCAAGACTAATTTAATCAAAGGGATAAGGAAGGACTTTATATACTGTTAAAAGAAACCATTCACCGACAAGACATAACAATTATCAATATTCACGCAGCAAATAATGGTGCTGCGACGTTCATAAAACAATTTATCCTCAAGTTCAAGAATCAAATAGACCACAATACAATAATTATGGGTGAATTCAACTCACCTCTCTCACCATTGGACAGATCCTCCAAACAAAAGTTGAATAAAAAAACTATAGAACTCAATATCACAATCAATACCCTATACTTAACTGACATATATAGAATATATCAACCATCATCAAGTGGATATACTTTTTTCTCACCAGCACATGGATCCTTCTCAAAAATAGACCATATGTTATGCCATAGGGCAACCCTCAGTAAATATAAAGGGGTGGAGATAATACCATGAATTTTTTGTGATCATAATGGAATGAACCTGGAAACCAATGATAAAGAAGGAAGAAAAAATCATACATCACATGCAAAATGAAGAATATGTTACTGAATGATCAATGGGTTACAGAAGACATAAAGGAGGAAATCAAAAAATTCTTAGAGATAAATGAAAATACAGACACAACATATCAGATTCTATAGGACACAATGAAAAGAAGTTTTAAGAGGTAAATTCATCGCCTGGAGGTCATTCCTCAAAATAGAAAAAAAAACAAACAAACAAATGAGCTCACACTTCATCTCAAAGCCCTAGAAGAAGAAGAGCAAAACAACAGAAAATGTAGCAGAAGGAAAGAAATAATTAAAATCATAGCGAAATTGAAACAAAAGAAACTATTGAAAAAATTAACAAAACTAAAAGGTGCTTCTTCAAAAAGATAAATAAGATCGACAGACCCTTAGCCATGCTAACGAAGAGAAGAAGAGAGAGAACTCAAATTACTAACATACGGGATGAAAAAGGCAATATCACAACAGATGCTACATAAATACAGAAGAAAATTAGAAATTATTTTGAAAAACTGTATTCCAATAAAATAGAAAATAGTGAAGACATCGATAAATTTCTTAAGTCATATGATTTGACCAAACTGAGTCAGGAGGAAACACACAATTTAAACTGACCAATATCAATGGATGAAGTAGAAGAAGCAATCAAAAGACTACCAACCAAGAAAAGCCCAGGAACGGATGGGTATACAGCAGAGTTTTACAAAACCTTTAAAGAAGAATTAATACCAATACTTTTCAAGTTATTCAGGAAATAGAAAAACTGGAAGCTCTGCCAAATTCATTCTATGAGGCCAACATCACCCAGATTCTGAAACCAGACAAAGACACCTCAAAGAAAGAAAACTACAGACCAATATCTCTAATGAACCTAGATGCAAAAATCCTCATTAAAATTCTCGCGAATTGGATACAAAGGCACATCAAAAAAATTGTGCACCATGATCAACTTGAATTCATCCCTGGGATGCAAGGAGGCTTCAATATATGGAAATCAATAAATGTTATTCACAACATCAATAGACTTAAAGATAAGAACCATATGATCATCTTGATAGATGCAGAAAAACCATTCAACAAAGTAGAGCATTCCTTTATGTTCAAAACATTTTAAAAACTAGGGATAACAGGAACTTACCTCGACATTGTAAAAGATAACTATGTTAAGCCTCAGGCTAGCATCATTCTGAATGGAGAAAAATTGAAGGCATTCACTTTAAAATCTGGAACAAGGCAGAGATATCCTCTATCACCACTTCTATTCAATATAGTTCTCGAAAAACTGGCCAGAGCAATTAGAGAGATGAAAGACATTAAAAGCATAAAAATAGGAAAAGAAGAACTTAAATTATCACTATTTGTAGATGACATGATTCTATACATAGAAGACCCAAAAGGGTCTACAGAAAAAACTACTAGAACTAATAAATGAATGCAGCAATGTGGCAGGATATAAAATCAACATGCATAAATCAAAGGCATTTCTGTATATCAGCGACAAAACTTCTGAAACAAAAATGAGTCAAAACACTGCATTCCCAATTTCCTCAAAATAATTAAATACTTGGGAATCAACCTAACAAAAGAGGTGAAAGATTTATATAATGCAAACTACAGAACCCTAAAAAGAGAAATAGAATAAGGTCTTAGAAGATGGAAAAATATACCCTGTTCATGGATAGGCAGAACTAACATCATCAAAATTGCTATATTACCAAAAGTTCTCTATAGGTTTAATACAATGCCAATCAAAATCCCAAAGGATTTTTTTTTGTAGAAATAGATAAAGCAATCATGAAATTCAAATGGAAAAATAAAAGACCCAGAATAGCAAAAGCAATTCTAAGCAGGAAGTGTGAATCAGGCAGTATAGTGATACCAGATTTCAAACTATATTACAGAGCATTCATAACAAAAACAGCATGGTACTGGTACCAAAACAGGCGGGTGGACCAATGGTACAGAATGGAGGACACAGAGACTAATCCAAAAATCTACAACTGTCTTATATTTGATAAAGGAGCTAATGGCCTGCAATGGAGGAAGGATAGCATCTTCATCAAATAGAGCTGGGTAAACTGGAAATCCATATGCAACAAAATGAAACTGAATCCCCTCCTCTCGCCATGCACAAAAGTTAACTCAATGTGGATCAAGGAGCTAGATTCAAATCAGAGTCTCTGCGTCTGATAGAATAAAAAGTTGGCTCCTATCTACATATTGTGTGGTCAGGCTCCAAATTCCTTAATAGGACACCCATAGAATAAGAGTTAATAATAAGAATCAACAAATGGGACTTACTTAAACTGATTTTTTTTTCTTAAAGAGAGAAACAATAAGAGAGGTAAATATGGAGCCTACATCATGGGAACAAATTTTTAGTCCTCACCCTTCACATGGAGCCCTAATATCCAGAGTATACAAAGTATACAAAGAACTCAGAAAATTAGACAATAAGATAACCAATAACCCAATGGGCCAAGGACCTGAACAGAAACTTCTCAGAGAAGGACATAGAATCAATTAACAAGTACATGAAAAAATGCTCTCCATTTCTAGCAGTAAGAGAAATGCAAATAAAAACCACCCTAAAATACCATCTCAATCCAGTGAGATTGGCAGCCATAATGAAGTCAAACAACAACAAGTGCTGGCGAGGATGTGGGGAAAAGGGTACTCTTGTACATTGCTGGTGGGACTGAAAACTGGTGCGGCCAATTTGGAAAGCAGTATGGAGATTCCTGGGAAATCTGGGAATGGAAGCACCATTTGATCCAGCTATTGCCCTTCTCGGACTATTCCCTGAAGACCTTAAAAGAGCGTACTACAGGGATACTGCCACATCGATTTTCATAGCAGCACAATTAACAATTGCTACACTGTGGAACCAACCCAGATGCCCTTCAATAGATGAATGGATAAAAAAAATGTGACTTTTATATACTATGGAGAATTACGCAGCACTAAAAAATGACCAAATCTTGGAATTTGCAGGGAAATGCATGGCACTGAGCAGATTATGGTTAGTGAAGCTAGCCAATCCCTAAAAAACAAATGCCAAATGTCTTGTTTGATATAATGAGAGCACCTAAGAACAGAGCAGGGAGGAAGAGCATGAAGAAAAGATTAACATTAAGCAGAAACATGAGGTGGGAGGAAAAGGGAGAGAAGAGGGAAATTGCATGGTAATGGAGAGAGACACTTATTGTTACACAAAATTACATATAAGAGGTTGTGGGAAAATAAACAAGGAGAGAAATGATTTAGAGTAGGTATGGTAGAGAGAGAAGATGGGAAGATAGGGGAGTGGGGATAGTAGAGTATAGGAAAGGTAGCAGAATACAACAGTAACTAATAGGGCATTATGTAAAAATATGGATGTGTAACTAATGTGATTCTGCAATCTGTATTTGGAGTAAAAATGGGAGTTCATAACCCACTTGAATCTAATGTATGAAATATGATATGTCAAGAGCTTTGAAATGTTTTGAGCAACCAATAAAAGAAAAAGAAAGTAGCAATATATATGCCAATAGAAATTCATCATGAAATGTATATAATCCACAGATCGAAAAATATTCATTTTACTGAACATGGATTCATGTATAATGTTTTTCAACTAGGAAGCTCACCCATAGGTTGAATTTTCAGTTCCAACAGCGTTTAGGAGGAGTGATCTCTTCTCTCAATTTGCATCTACCAATTCAGCCACCTCACAAGTGTATACGAGTGATATCAGGTAGAATTCTATATGTGCATATAAACATACATGTGCTGAATAGGCTACAGAGAAAGGGAGATAGGGATTCACATATTTGCTAATTATAAAAACACATGTAGAACTATTTCAACAAAAAATTGACTAGACTTATAACTCCTACATTATATAATGCAAAAGGCAATTCCAACTATACACCATGCGTCCTTTGAACTGCTTGTGTTTCTTCTCTTTTTGGCTTATTTTTCACCATCATATTAGGATTATTAGTCAGAGACTAGTAGGGTATGGGTTATAGTGTCAGAGATTCAGTATTTCAAATGGAAATTGAAAAATGAATCCAATGTGTATGTAAATATGTGCTACACAAAAATCTTCCCACTCACATCCAGAACAATGCCTTGACATTACCTACGCCCCAAGTAAAACACAATTAGAGTAGAAAAGTGTGAAAATCTATGAATACAAATATGGAGTGGTTTATGCTCGGGAGTTCACAACCTTGGAGGTGGTAGAGGAGTTTCCAAAAGTAAAGGACAGGGTAAACACTCCACAAACAAGGAACTCTGCTGGCCTAAGAATTCTTGGGAAACAGCTTCTGAGGTTGGGCACTTGAAATATATGTTGTTGTCATGAGCTTTAGCTTACTTTGTAGTGAGACCATCAAAGCTGGGTCTGCATCTATGTGACCGAAAGACATGGTTTCTTATATTCCAATGAACATGAGGCAGCAGTGCTCAATTCTCTCTTTGTAGCTAAACTGTGTCCATTGGAAGCTAAGTGTCTCCCGGTGGGGACTGTGAAGACATTTGGTCATCCTCCACTTTTCGTGGTATTTCTTGCTTCTGCACTGGGAATTTGGTATTTGCTTCACAAAACATAAAAAGTTCATCTGGGATACAGTGCTGGAGGGAGTTCTGTCACGTGTGGTGGGTCAGGGTCTGCAGGAGAATGCACCAACCAGGCTTCTATCCCACATAGCTTGCACCAATAACCATAGCAACCTGATTCTGAATATTGCCCTGAAAACTCTCCATTTAACAAGATGCCTTTACATATAAGGGTCTGATGTCTGCACTATATCAGTCACAAAAAATTTGGAAGCCAATGGCAGATTCACATGGCCCCAACATGATGTTTTATCACACACCTGCCCACCACTGCTCTAGCCCCCCTACTCAGCAGGCTCCAAATTACTGGCTTCTCTTGTTCTACACCATTTTAATGAAACCCAGTCAAAAACAAGGCACTGTCTGGTATACACATGATCAGCAACAGGACATCAAAAGTTTCTGCAGTGCCACCTGGTCATGGGAATTTCAAAAATTTCATGGTATTTATCTAGCAATTTTTCAAGGGTGAAGTTAGAGGCACTGTGGGTTTCAATTCATTCAGGAACCATTAAGAGTTGAGAAAGTTTATTTCAATGAAAGCTCTGGAGAACTCTCACAGTCAATGCTTCTCAAACAGTTGCCAAAAGGTCTCCTAAAGCCAGGCCAATTGACATCTACAATGTGAGGTCCATGTGTGTTTTGACTCTCAAATATGGCTGCTAAGTCTTTCAGAATAAAATCATGTGATATCCTGGCTGAGATTCTCAGGCCTCTGTGGAAACCACCCTGGGCCTAGATCTCAGTTTCCAAGAGTGAGTCTCATGCGTGGCCTCCTAAAATCCCAACACAATTCATGGCAATACTTCTCTGAGGTCAGTTTCAGAACTCAGTCTCTAAGGGGAATCACACCAGAGTTCAAGCCCAGGTGGACCCAGTCATCCCTTCCATCCGCCAAAAAATGACCACAATTAAAATCAAAACACTACCACAGGGCCATCATCTTCTTCCATGTAGACACTCATCATAACCTCTAGCTGGAGGTTTCTATGAGCCCAAGGTAGTGTCCGAATAAGCTCACTTGCCCCTCATTTGCCTAAAATCATGATGGCCTGGACACTCTTCCTGTGAACCAGGAATGATCAAATATTCCTGCTGTTAAAGTGTTCCACTTCTCCAATTTGAGGCCTACTGGCTGTAGGGTATAGATTCTTTATGTGATTTGGAGTCATGAGAAAACCCAAGCAAATATGGGCTAGCCTCTGCAGGGATTTCAAGAACTCATTTGACCCAAAGGATCCCTATTCTCACTTGATGGAGGTCAGGAACCTAAAACAGGAGGGCAAAAATATTCACCCACAATGACTGCTCTTTTGGCCATTTTAGTTTTGGAAACACATGGGATCTTTCTTTAGATCCATCAGGTGCTGAGAATCTAAGCCACAACCTCATACAAGGACAAGAGGCTGATTCAGACACATCCCAATCCAAATCAATTAAGCAAAGAGCCACTGGTGATGTCCATACATTTCCATATGAAAACAGTTTTCTTCAGGCTACACAAAGGGGTGGCCTGAGGCAAAGACCTTCCTGACATTCAGGGTAATAGAAATAGAAGTAAGCAAATGGCCCAAAGAAGGGTTTCTCCACTGAGACTTTACTGGTCACACTGAAATCTGAGTTTTCTTAGATGCTCCCATTCCCTTCAGCTATCCAGTACATGGCCATGTCACAGAACCTTGTGGTGTTACATATTTGGGAAACAAAACCATGAGTCTATTCTGGAGAGTGGCCAGAATTCACGAAGAAAACAGGAACTTTAGAAGATAATAGATGTTGCCCATCCATAAGGCAAGCTGCAGTCCATTCATTAATTGGGCAGTATGAATGCGGGGAAGCTTTCAACTAGAGACAACACATCCATTGATGCATTCTCTTTTCTAATGTCTACAACCACGGATACAGTGGGATACACATACTTAGAAACACTCACCATGTCAAACGACTTACTAGAAACAGTCCACTCCAAACCAAACAAACCACCTTTCCTACCTATTCTCAGAACATGAGAAAAAAACACAAACTCACACCTACAACGGCAAAGGCACTTCCTTCCCCCAAATAGGTCTGTGACTATCCGGAGTGTCTTCTGACTGGTGGGCCATATTATGTTCCCCCAAAATGGCCTGTCCTGTTTCAGATCTGGTCTCCTTGGCCAACTCTGTGAAGTTGTCAGGAGCCAACGGTGAGCCACTACCTGCTTACTCAGGAAAGGCCCCTCTTCAGAGCTCTGCTGGCATTTTGCCATCCTCACATCAGTGGGTACCAAGAAAGACTGACTATGTCTTTGGGAAAAGCAAACAAGTTAGCCCACTGGAACTGGGAGTGGGACTGGCTCCGCGTGCCTTCCTTCCTAATTCCCAGGTTCAGAGAATTCCATCACCAAGGAAGTGAAGTGAGGTCACTTCTTTCAGGAACAGAATATGATCACTGCCTTGGTAACCACTTTGTGCTAACAGTTGCTTCCAGGGTTCCAATGAGATGGAGGCTGCCCCAACATCCTGTGACACATTCAGAAGTTAGAATGGTATATCAACCATAGGCACCAGGGAACAGCTCTCCACAGAGGCCTGGTTCAGTCCATCTTCTCTTTATTAAGAAGAGAGAGGCTGATTCAGACCATCAATTAATCCTGACCAGGTTGTTTGCCATGGAAGATGACTATTGCTCTCTCAGGTCCTACATAGCTGCCTATATCTTCTGCAAGGATCATTTCTCCATGGATCTTTAATGTTCTCAGCAGGTGGAAGATCATCTACATTCCTATATTGTAAGACCCACACTGTCCCTGCTCTTAAGTAAGTTATACTGAGGGAACAGTGTATGGTTAGGGTTAATAACTTGTTCAATTTGGGTTACAAATAATTCTGCGGGATGAATAATGGTATTGGCAAAATGCGATGTTTACAAGAGTATATATGTGAAACATAAGTATGAAAGCAGAAATCTAGGTAAGATTTGAAGCCCAGAAGGGCATTGGGGACTTGAGTGGGATACTTAGCTTTGAGTAATATGCAGCACAGATGTCTCAGATAAATCAATATACACTGGCATCGTACCTTGTACCTTGGATATTGAATGTTGAAGAGAACATCCAGTCAAAAACCGATAGTCGGCAGGATTAGGAAGGTAGTTGGTAGGTTTAGAAAAAAGAGTGAGTATAGGATTTGGACCAAAAGTTCTTTAGCAATAGAATTTAGTGTAGAGAGTGTATGTAAATGTAAGCACATGTGAAGAGTCAGTCACAATGATGAACTGGGGAAAAATATAGGAAATCAGATATCAATAGAGACATTAGGAAATCAAGCAAAGTATAAATTGTGTGATAGGGTTAGACATTTTCAACAGGATTGAAGTTGAATATATAATCTTAGGAAGAAACAAATATGTAGTCAAAAATAGAATTGATATTTGAGAGCATTAGGCAACCTGGACATGGATGTTTTTAGTAATCCATGCTCACTTTCCATTTACGCTTTGGTACAATTGTAAGTGTGACCTATGCTTTTTGTGTCCAGAATATTTCTGTAATAAAATGTGTATGTAGATCAGGTGACAATCGTATTTCTTCCACCAATTCTGGGAGCAATATTTTGAAGACTTACAAATTAGTATGGGGGTACAAATAGGTGTACCCTGTTTCTATGAATATAGACATAATGCATGAATAGACCATACTGTGAATAAATAATATAACTGGATCCACTTTAAATAATGAATTGAATAAATATCTGAAAATTTATAAGAAATTTTATATTGATATGCAATCATTCATTCCAACCAGTTATATATCTAACGATCATCTTAGGGTTACGGTTTATCATGAAGGGTGTGTGAGTTTTGGTTCAAAATTGATTATGGAAATAGAAAATAATATATTTGGAAAAAAGTCTCATGAATAGACCAGTCAAGAGACATAGAGGAATACATGTGTTCTGGAGCAGGAAGTGATTGAAAGTGAAACAAATGCCTATAAATTTGCTAACTAGTGAATAAAATATATATACTATGATGTGCATAAACTGATGAAATAGTAATGTACCAGTGTGGAATAAAAATTAACGTCAAAATACACATCATGTCCCATAGGAACCTACATGCATTAATGTTAAACTGGGTCAGTTAATGTACACATATTAGGATTTGTATGCACCTTTTACTGAAGTTAGTTTTCAGTACTAGGAAACAAATATGTATTTCGGGTGGATGAATATTTCTAAGAATAATCTTGTGAAAAGTTGATTATTAATCCACATACATGAACATGAATGAATTTAGGGAGTGTATATAAGACACATATATTTCATATTTTTAAAAATATGGAGAGTATATATATATATATATATATATATATATATATATATACACACACACACACACACACACACACAAACACAGACATTAAAAAGTAGCAATATATATGCCAATCAAAATTCATCATGAAATATATATCATAAAGATGCAAAAACATTCATTTTAGTGAACATGGGTTTATGTATAATGTTGTTCCACTGGGAAGCTCACCCATAGGTTGAATTTTCAGTTCCAACAGCGTTTAGGAGGAGTGATCACTTCTCACAGTTTGTATCTGCTAAGTCATATATCTTACAAGGATGTACGTGTGATACCTTGTAGGATTCTATTTGTGCATATAAAAATACATGTGCTGAATAGGCTCCAGAGAATGGGAGACCGTAATTCACATATTTGTTAACTTTAAAACACATTGAGAACTATTTCAATTAAATATTGAATAGATTTATAACACCTACCCTTTATCATGCAAAAGGCAAGTCCAACTCTGAACTGCAAGTATTTATGTACTGTTTGGGTTACTTTCTTCAATCATATTAGGATTAGTAGTCAGAGTCTAGTAGAATATGGGTTAGTGTCAGGGATTCAGAATTTCAAATGGAAAAAAGGAAAATTAATCTTCCAACTCTCATCCAGAACAATGCCTTGTCATTACCTTCGCCCCAAGGAAGACACAATTAGAGTAGAAGAGTTACAAAATCTGTGATTACATTTCTGGAATCGAAAATGCTCAGGAGTGCACAAACTTGGAGGTGGTATAGGAGTTTCCAAAAGTAAGGACAGGGTACACACTCCACAAACATGAAGCTCTGCTTGCCTAAAACTTTTTGAGAAACTGCCAGTGAAGTTGGGCACTGAAATATAGGTTGTTGTCAGGAGTTAAGCTTCCTTTGTAGTGAGACCCTCAAAGCTGGGTCTTCATCTATGTGACCTGGAGGACATCGTTTCCTATTTTCCAATGAACACGAGGCAGCAGTGCTCAATTCTCTCTTTGTAGGTAAACTGTGTCTCCCTGTGTGGACTGTGAAACAATTTGGTCATCCTCCACTTTTCGTGGTGTTTCTTGCTGCTGCACTTGGAGTTTGGTTCATGCTTCACAAAATACAAGGAGTTCAACTGGGAAACAGTGCTTGAGGTATTTCTGTCACGTGTGGTGGCTCAGGGTCTGCAAGAAAATTCACCAACCAGGCTTCTATCTCTCAAAGATTGCCCCCTTGTCCATAGCAACCTGATTCTGAACATTGCCCTGAAACTACGCCATATAACAAGATGCCTTTACATATAAGGGTCTGATGTCTGCACTCTGTCAGTTACAAGCCATTTGGAAGCCAATGGCAGATCCAATTGGCCCCACCATGATGTTTTATCACACACCTGTCCACCACTGCTCTAGGCCCACTACTCAGCAGGCTCCAAAATACTGGCATCTCTGTTCTAAACAATTTTCATGAAACCCTGTCAATCAAGGCACTGTCTGGTACACTCATGGAAAGCAACAGGACATCGAAAGTTTCTGCAGTTCCACCTGGTCATGGAAAATTCAAAAATTTCGTGGTATTTATCTAGCCATTTTTCAAGGATGACTTTGGATGCACAATTATTCAGGAACCATTAAATGTTGAGAAAGTTCATTTCAAAGAAAATTCTAAAGAACTCTCACAGGCAAGGCTTTCCAAAGAGTGGACAAAAGGTCACTTGAAGCCAGGACCATTGAGATCTACAATGTGAGGTCCTATGTCTTTTGACTCTCAACTATCGCTGCCAAGTCTTTCAGAATAAAATCATGTGATATCCAGGCTGAGATTCCCAGTTCTTTGTGGAAAGCCACCCTGGACCTAGATCTCAGGTTCTAAGGGCGACTCTCATGCGTGGCCTCCTAAAATCCCAACACAATTCATGGCAATTCTTCTCTGAGATCAGTTTCAGATCTCAGTCTCTAAGTGGAAACACACCAGAGTTCAAGCCCAGTTGACCCAGTCATCTCTTCCAACCGCCACACCAATGACCAGAATTAAAACCAAAACACTCCCACATGGCCCTCATTTTCTTCCATATAGACACTCATCATAACCTTGGCTGGAAGTTTTTATGAGGCACACAGCCCAAGACAAAGTCAAAATAAGTTCCCTTGCCCTTCATTTGTCTAAAGTCAGTGTTTCCTGGACAACGTTCCTGTGAACCAGGACTGATCAAAGAGGTCTGCCATTAATACTGTTCTGCTTTTCCAATTTGAGGCATACAGACTGTCGGGTATAGTTTCTTTATGTGATTTGCAGTCATGAGAAAACCCAAGCACCTATGGGCTAGCCTCTGCATGGCTTGAAGAACTCAGTTGACCCAAAGATCCCTGTTATCACTTGATGGAGATCAGGAACCTTACAGAGGAAGGCAAGAGACTTCATCACAATGACTTCTCTTTTGGCCATTTTGGATTTGGATGCACACATGGGATCTTTCTTTAGATCCATCAGGTGCTGAGAATCTAAGCGATAATCTCACACTGCACTAAGAGGCTGATTCAGACATATCCCTTTGCAAAGCAATTAAGCCAGGAGCCACAGGTGATGCCCATTTATTTCCATTTGAAAACTGTTTTTTTCAGGCTTTGGAAATGTGTGGCTTTAGGCAAAGTCCTTCCTTTCATTCAGGGCAACAGAACAATAGGTAAGCAAAATACCAAAGCAGATTTTCTCCACTGAGACTTTCCTGGTCACACTGATATCTGAGTTTTCTGAGATATTCACCATTCTCTTCAGCTATCCAGTACATGGCCATGTCCCAGATTGTGGAGGAGATACATATCTTGAACACAAAACCATGAGCCTATGGGAGAGTGACCAGATTCAGGAAGATATCAGGAATGTAGGAAGGTAATAGGTGTTGCCCATCCATAAGGTAACCTGCAGTCCATTCATAAATTGGACAGGATGAATTCTGCGAAGAATTCTACTAGACAGGACACATCTATTGATGCATTCTCTTTTCTATTGTCTACAACCACAAATACAGTGGGATACCCAGACATAGAAACACTCACCTTCTCAAAGGACTTACTAGAAACAGTCCACTCCAAACCAAACAAACCGACTTTCCTACATTTTCTCAAAACTTGAGACAAAAATCACAAACACACAAACACACACACACACACACACCCACAAAGGCACCTTCTTTCCCCAAATAGGTCTGTGACTATCCGGAGCGTCCTCTGACTGGTGGGCCATACTATGTTTCCCCGAAATGGGCTGTCCTATGTCAGATCTGGTCTTCTTGGCCAAAACTGTGAAGTTATCAGGAGCCAGCGGTGAGCCACTGCCTGTTTTCTCAGGTAAAGCCCCTATTCAGAGCTTTCCTGGCATTTGTCCATCTTCAATTTAGTAGTTGCCAAGAAAGACTTACTCTATCCTTCTTAAATCCAAAAATTTGAGACCACTGGGACTTAGACTGGGACTGCTTCAGGGTGCCTGGCTTCCTGGATTCCAAGTTCAGAGTGTTCCATTAACAAGAAAGTGACATGGGTCACTTCGTCTAGAACTGAATGAGGTCACTGCCTTGGCAACCACTTTGTCCTAACAGTTGCTTCCAAGGGTCCATGAGATGGATCCTGCCCCTACTTCCTATGAGACTTTCACAAGTTAGAATGGAATATCAACCATAGGCACCCGGGAACAGCTCTCCACACAAGCCTGGTTTGGTCCATCTTCTCTACATTAAGAAGAGAGAGACTGCTTCAGACACACCCCTTCATCCTGACCTGTTTGTTTTTTTTTTGTCATGAAAGATGACTTTCGCACTCTCAGGTCCATCATAGCTGCCTACATCTTCTTTAGGGATCATTTCTGCATGGACCTTTGAAGTTCTCCGGAAGTTGAAGATCTCCTACATTCCTGTATTGTAAGACCAACTCTGTCCCTGCTCTTCTGTAAAGTTAGATTGAGGGAACAGTGTTTGGTTACAGTTAATAACATGTTTGATTTGGGTTAGGATCATTCTGCTGGATGAATAATGGTATTGGGAACCTGCAATATTTATAAGATTATATAGGTGAAATATATGAATGAAAACAGAAATCTCAGTAACATTTGAAGACCAGAAGGGCATTGGGTCCTTGATTGGGATACTTAGCTTTTAATTATGCTCTGCACAGATGTCTCAGATAAATCTATACACAATGGCATAAGATCTGATACCTTGGATGATTGAATGTTGAGGAGAACAACCATTCAAAGAGGGAGAGTCGGTAGGATTAGGAAGATAGTTGGTAGGATTATAAAAAAGTGTGAGTATAGCATTTGGACAAATAGTTCTTTAGCAATAGGTTTTCAGGTAGACAGAAAATGTAAATGTCAGCATATGTGAAGAGTCAGTCACAGTGATGAACTGGGGAAAATATGTAGGAAAGCAGATATCAATAGAGACATTAGGAAATCAGGCAAAGTATAAAGTGAGTGATAGCAAAAGACATTTTCAACAGGCTTGAGATTGAATATATAATCTTAGGAAGTAACAAATATGTAGTCACCAATAGGATTGACATTTGAGAGCATTAGGCAACCTGGACATGGGTTATTTTCATAATCCATACTCACATTCCATTTAGGCTTTGGTACAATCATAAGTGTGACTTTGCATTTTGTGGCCAGAATATTACTGTGATAAAACGTATATGTAGATCAGGTGACATGAGTATTTCTTGCACCATTTCTTGGAGCAATATTTTGAAGGGGTATAAATTAGTATTGGGGGTACATATAGGTGTACCATGTATGTATGAATATAGAGATAATGCATGAATAGACCATACTGCGAATAAATAATATAACTTGTTCCAACTTTAAATAATGGATTGAATTGATATCTGAAAATACACAGGAATCATATATTGATATACATACATTCATTCCAACCAGTAATACATCTAATGGTAATATTACGGTTGTGGTTTATCACCAAGAGTGTGTGAATTTTGCTTCAAATTTGATTATGGAAATCGAAAATAATGTGTTTGGAAAGAAATCTCATGAAATGACCACTCAAAAACAAGGAGGAATACATATGTTCTGAAGCAGGAAGTGATTGAATATGTTACAAATTTCTTTAAATTTGTGAACTTGTGGATGAAATGTATATTCTATAATGTATAAAAACTGCAGAAATAGTAATGTACCAGTGTTTAATAAAAATGAACGTCAAAATACACATCATGTTCCATAGGAATCTACTTGCATTGATGTTAAAGTGGGTCAGCTACTGTAAAAATATAAGGATTTGTTTGCACCATTCATTGAAGTAACTTTTTAGTACTAGAAAACAAATATGTATTTCAGGTGGATGAATATTTTTAAAATAATCTTATGAAAAGTTTAATATAAAACCACATACATGAACAAGAATGAATTTAGGGAGTGTATAATAGGACACATATATTTTATATTTTGAAAAATCTAGAGAGTATATATATATATATATATATATATATATATATATATATATATACACACACACACACAAAACACACACAGAGACATTAAATAGTAGCAATATATATGCCAATTAAAATTCATTGTGAAATATATATCATCCACAGATCCAAAATATTAATTTTACTGAACATGGATTTATGTATAATGTTTTTCAACTAAGAAGCTCACTCATAGTCTGAATTTTCATTTCCAAAAGCATTAATGAGGAGTGATCTCTTCTCACACTTTGTATCTGCCAAGTTAGCCACCTCTCAAGAATATACGTGTGATACCAGGTAGGATTCTATATGTGCATATAAAAATACATGTGCTGAATAGGCTACAGAAAAATGGAGACAGGAATTCACATATGTGTTAACTTTAAAAACACATGCAGAACTATTTCAACAAAAAATTGACAAGATTTATAACTCCTACCCTATATCATGCAAAAGGCAAACCAACTATCCACCATGCCTCCTCTGAAGTGCTAGTATTTCTATTCTGTTTGGGTTACTTTTCTCCATCATATTAGAATTAGTAGTCAGAGTCTAGTAGGGTATGGGTTAGTGTCAAAGATTCAGCATTTCGAATGGAAAATTGAACAATGAATCCAATGTGTATGTAAATATGTGCTACATAAAATTATTCCCACTCTCATCCAGAACAATGCCTTGACAATTCCTTCACCCCAAGTAAGACACAATTAGAGGAGAAGATTTAGAAAATCTGTGAATAAATTTGTGGAATGCAATATGCTCAGGAGCTCACAACCTTTGAAGTGGTAGAGTAGTTTCCAAAAGTATGGGACAGGGTAAAAACTCCACAAACATGGAGGTCTGCTGGCCTAGAGATTTCTAGAGAAACTGCCTGTGAGTTTGGGCACTTAAAAAATATGTTGTTGTCAGGAGCTTTAGCTTCCTTTCTAGGGAGACCATAAAAGCTTGGTCTGGATCTATGAGACCTGGAGGACATGGTTTCTTATTTCCCAATGTACATGAGGCAGCAGTGCTGAATTCTCTTTTTAGGTAAACTGTGGCCACTGGGGAATAAATGTGTGCCAGTGTGCACTGTGAAGCCATATGGTCATCTTCCATTTTCGTGGTGTTTCTTCCTGCTGCACTGGGTGTTTGGTATTTGCTTCACGAAATAAAAAGAGTTCAACTGGGTCACAGTGCAAGAGGAAGTTCTGTCATGTATGGTTGGTCAGGTTTTGCAGGAGGATCCAAGAACTAGGATCCTATCCTACATATCTTGCCCCCTTGACCATAGCACACTGATTCTGAACAATGTCCTGAAACCTCTCCAAATAACAACTTGCCTTTACATGGAAGGTTCTGCTGGCTGCACCATGTCAGTCACAAGGCATTTGAAACCAATGGAAGATACACATGGCCCCACCACAGATGTTTTATCACATACCTGCCCACCACTGCTCTAACCTACTACTCAACAGAGTCCAACTTACTGGCATCTCTGTTCTACACCATTTACATGAAACCCAGTCAATCAAGGCACTGTCTGGTATATTCATGATCAGCAACAGGACATCAAAAGGTTTTCCAGTCCACCTGGTGATGGGAAATTCAAAAATTTCATGGTATTTATCTAGCCATTTTTCAAGGATGAAGTTGGAGGCACTGTGAGTTTCAATTCTTTCAGGAACCATTAAATGGTTAGGAAGCTCATTTCAATGAAATCTCTGGAGAACACTCACAGGTAAGGCTTCCCAAAGAGTGGCCAAAAGATCATATGATGTTATGCCCATTTAGGTCTACAATGTGAGGTCCATATGAGTTTTGACTCTCAACTATGGGTGCCAAGTCTTTCAGAATAAAATTTGTGGTATCCTGGCTGAGAGGCTCAGTGCTCTGTGGAAAGCCACCCTGGGCCTAGAACTCAGTTTCCAAGGGCAACGCTCATGCCTGGCTTCCTAAAATCTCAACACTATTTATGGCAATACTTCTCTGAGGTCAGTTCCAGAACTCAGACTCTAAGGGAATCACACCAGAGTTCAAGAACATGTGGACCAAGTCATCTCTTCCAACCGCCACCCAAATGACCACAATTTAAACCAAAACACTCCAACGTGGCGCTCATCTTCTTCCATATAGACACTCACAATAACCTATGGCTGGAGTTTTCCATGAGGGGCACACCCCAAGACCGTGTCCAAAATAAGCTCTCTTACACCTAATTTGCCTAAATTCAGGGTGGCCTGGACACCCTTCTTGTGAACCAGGAGAGATTAAGTAGGCCTCCCGTTAATACTGCTCCGCTTCTTCAATTTGAGGCCAAATGACTGTGGGGTTTGGATTCTTTATGTGAATTGGAGTCTTGAGAAAACCCAAGCAAATATGGGCTAGCCTCTGCAGGGCTTTGAAGAACTCATTTGACCCAAAGGATCCCTAATCTGACTTGATGGAGGTCAGGAAAGTTACAGAAGAAGGCGAGAGACTTCATCCACAAGGACTGCTCTTTTGGCCATTTTGTTTTTGGATGTCAACATGGGATCTTTCTTTAGATCCATCAGGAGCTGAGAATCTAAGTCACAGCCTCACACAGGGTAAATAGGCTGATTCAGACACATCCTTTCCAAAGCAATTAAGCAAAGAGCCACAGGTAATGCCCATTCATTTCCATTTGAAAACTGTTTTCTTCAGGCTTCAAAAAGTGGTGGACTGAGGAAAAGACCTTCCTGACATTCAGGGCAACAGAAGAATAGGTAAACAAAAGGCCCCAAGCAGGGTTTCTCCACTGAGACTTTCCTGGTCACACTGATATCTGAGTTTTCTGAGATGCTCACCATTCCCTTCAGTACATGGTCATGTCACAGAGCTTCGAGGTTGTATATATCTTAAACAGAAAACCATGAACCTATTCTGGAGAGTGGCCAGAATTCAGGAATAAAACAGGAACTAAGGAAGATAGCAGGTGTTGCACATCAATAAAGCAAGCTGCAGTCCATTCATAAATAGGGCAGGATGAATGCTGTGAAGCTTTCTACTAGACAGGACATATTCATTGATGCATTCTCTTTTCTAATGTCTACAACCACGGACACAGTGGGATACACAGACATAGAAATTCTCGCGTTGTCAAACGACTTACAAGAAACAGTTCACTCCAAACAAAACAAACTGCCTTTCATACCTATTCTCAGAACATGAGACAAAACCACAAACCCACACCCACACAACAAAGGCAGCTCCTTTCCCCAAGTAGGTCTCTGACTATCCGGAGTGTCCTCTGACTGGTGGGCCTTACTATGTTCCCTGGAAATAGCCTGTTCTGTCTCAGATCTGGTCTTTTTGGCCAACTCTGTGAAGTTGTCAGGAGCCAGCGGTGAGCCACTGCCTGCTTTCTCAGGAAAGGCCCCTCTTCATAGCTTTCCTTGCATTTGGCCATCCTTACATCAGTAGGTCCCAAGAAAGACTGAGTCTGTCCTTGGTAAATCAAAATAAGTTTGACCACTGGGACTGGGACTGGGACTGGCTCTGGGTGCCTGGCTTCCTGGATTCCAAGTTCAGAGAGTTCCATCACCAAGGAAGTTAGGTGTGGTCACTTCCTTTTGGAACTGAATGAGGTCACTGCCTTGGCAACAACTTTGTCTTAACAGTTGCTTCCAAGGTCACCATGAGAAGGATGCTGCTCCTACTTCCTGTGACACTTTCACAGGTCAGAGTGGTATGTCAACCATAGGCATGCAGGAGCAGCTCTCAACACATGCCTGCTTTGGTACACCTTCTCTACATTAAGAAGAGAGTGGCTGATTCAGACACATCCCTTCATCCTGAGCAGGTTGTTTGCCATGGAAGACTTTTGCTCTCTCAGGTCCTTCGTACTTGCCTACATCTTCTCCAGGGATCATTTCTGCGTGGACCTTTGAGGTTTTCAGCAGGTGGAAGATCCTCTATAATTCTGTATTTTAATACCAATTCTGTCCCTGCTCTTCTGTAAAATTAGATTGAGAGAACAGTGTTTGGTTAGGATTAATAACAGGTTCGATTTGGTTTAGAAAGGAAACTACACGGTTGAGCAAACAGGGTCCTAACGTTAGCAATAATATGAGGATTTTTAATGGACCGGCCATGGCAGATAAAAGCGCAGTTAATCAGGTCACTATGTGAACCAAGACTCAAAGCTCCCTTTTGGGGCCTCTGTCTCTCTTTGACGCTCTTCAAGTCGTTTTCTTAATTTACTCATAGATTCTTTTACAACTCCAGTATTGTCGGCATAAAAACAACATTCTTCCCTCAATGCAAGCAAAAAGGCACCTTTCTCTCATAAAGAGGAGGTCCAACACTCGCCTGCTTTGTAAAACAACTTCAGAAAGAGAGAGGTTAAAATTCCTGTAAAGCTGTGATGTCGGTTTTTAATGTCTTTAAACTTTGGCATATTTCTGCTTCTAATTGTGTCTTTGTTGTGTCTCATGGACTAGCCCACCCCTTCAGCAACTATTATTTCTAATAGGATGGCTAAAGTGAGGGATACAGGTTCCCAGTGGAACCGGGTTGTATGCCCCCCTAGTTGATCTTTAAATGAACCTAAGACATGATAGAGAACTCTGGAAAACATCTGCATCATTACATAATTAATCACATATATTGACCATTTTATGAAAACATAAATAATGTTAAAGTGTATAGAATTATACTGTTGTAGGGACGCACAAGGAAAGGGACCTAAGATAGCACCAAACACAGGAAAACAGTCTTATTTGGTTGCATCCGGATTTAGAGGGCATTGCTTCTGTTGTAATCAATTAATCCCCTGAAGCCCAAGTTTCGGTAGTTTTAGAATTTGTACCCAACATGTAAGGGAAGTGGCTCAGAAGTTCACAGTCTGTAGAAATTCACAGAAATCAGTTTTTGTTTTTGTTTTTGTTCCTCTGTTCTGGGCAAGTTAACTTTTCAAAGACACGTTGGAAAGGGAGAGCTTTTTTGTCTCTTTTTTTCTCCCTGCCAGCTGTCACCATGAAGCCCAATTGGTAACTTTTTTATCTTAGAAATCTAGCCATCTCTGTGAATCCCCAGCTCAAGGCCAGAGGCCTTGTTCACATATTTTGTGAAAATCTAGTAAGGCGGTGTCAAGCTTAGGGGTGGTGATTTTTTCAGCGAGTGGCCAAGTAGAACAGGGCAACACGAAAAGTGGAAGTTCATCTACATTGAACTCTTTCAGAGGGACTCTTTTGCTGAAAGACCTAATGTAAGCCTCGGTGAAGACTTCTGGAGAAGGTTATTTAAGACATATCTATGGACCTGGTACAGAGGGGGAAGACGGGGAAGGCGAGGCTGAGAGCAGCTCCGTGGATCTGAGAATGAGGAAGATGAGATGTAAAAGAATAATGGAAAAGGGGTTTGGGATTTTCCTAGAACAAAACTTGAGCAGTAGAACAGGTAGAGCAGAGGTGAAGATGGGAGTGAGTATTCCAAAAAGCCTGTGAGGGACTTTAAATTCTTAGTAACCTGTTTTCAGTGATGACAAAGCAACTTTAAAGGCTATTTTTATTACATCTTGGATAGGGGTCTGAGGGCTCTTCTCAGCTGGTTTCAGCTTTGGTTTAGCTTCTTAGAGGACTTGGTGGGACCTAGTGCAGGCACAGACAGAAAAAGAGAGGAGTGAGTGAGTGGAGGGGTACCTCGGTACCTGCTACCTCAGCAAGGGGGCAATGGTCTGAGAACTGGCGGAGGTTTGGGTTTTTGATGTAGTAATTGGAGGGAAGAAATCAGGTTGCTGAGGTGGGAGTGACAGCAGAGAGTCTAGAGCAGAAGGCTGAGGGTGAGGAACTATTGGAGAAGCATAGTACAGGATGTGAGTGAAGGAGGGAAAAGGATTCCACATAGGGGAATTTTCCCCTTTTGAGCACTTGCCGAAGTTAAAAATGTCACGCAGAATTTGAGGATCTAGAGAACCCTCTGGGGGCCATAGTTTTTGGTTGTCTAATTGGTTATATGGCCAATGCTGTGTACTGAATTTGATGAGGAGTTTGGGTTCCACCAGGCAGCCCCGGTATGCTCACATCCCCATGAATTACACAAGAAGTTGGCTTTCCCCCCACACAGCCATGGCTGTTTGTGGCTTTGATAGTCCGTCGGGCATATATAGTAATCTAGGTTAACCAACCTGAATCTGGCTCGCGTTTCCGTGCATCCATAATGTTTGTTTCAATTATCTATGGTATGGAAGGGATTTAATGGAACTTTAGTGGGATCCTCTTCATTGGGGTTATCTCAATAGGAAAGACCAATACCAAGCTGAAAAATGTCTGGGTGGAGAGATAGCCACCAGGTCCCTAAGGGGGCTGTATGCGAGATAGACCATACTTCTTGTCTAGTAGGATTTCAGATCAGCCTTCACTGCTGAACAGGCTGATGAGGGTTAGGAGTACTGGTGGCCATGGGGAGAGTCTATAGTCTTGTCCACATAGCGAATACGCAATTTGAAATGGTTACCAGTTTTTTCCAGTTTCCAACCAGAGTCTGGACACAGCGAAGGCTTGAGATGAGAGGCATGGATCCAAAAAGTGATTCTGTCTACTTTTATGCCTGTAGGTGTTATAAGTAGCACCTGGTATGTTCCTTTCCAGCGGGGTTCTAGGGATAACACCTGATGTTGTCTTATGTTGACGAAGTCTCTTACTTGATATTGATGTGGAATCCCCTCGTCCCCAGGTTTTTTAGGCAGTGGCCAGCTGTTTCCACAGTTATCACTGAGTTCTTTCAATGGCTTTAAGTCTGTCAAGCAAGGGGTGTGGAAGGGATTGTTAGGCCTTAGAGTTGGGGATTAGGTCCCTTATTGGATGATGGGCATCATAGAGAATTTCATAGGGGGTGAGGTTACACAAAGAAACTGAGGGAGTATTTCTCCCATGAAACAGTGCATAAGGCAGGAGCATAGTCCAATCTTTTATGCCGGTCTCTAAGCTTAATTTTGTTAAGGTCTGTTTAATGGTTCTATTTATTTTTTCTACCTCTCCTGAGCTCTGGGGTATATAAGCATAATGTAACTTACAATTAATCCACACCTGACTTACCTGGGCCATGAACACAAGTCCATTATTAGACCCTATTATCTTAGACAGACCGTATCTTGGAAAAATATCTTCCAGGATCTTCTTGAGAACCATTTGCGCCGTTTTTTTTTTTTTTTTTTTCTGTGTGTGTGTGTGTGTGTGTGTGTGTGTGTGTGTGTGTGTAAGGCTTCAATCCATCCTGAGAATGTATCCACAAAGACTAGGAGATATTTAAGTCCATACCTTGCTGGCTTAATTTCAGTAATGTCCACTTCCCAGAATTGTCCTGGTCTGGTTCCTCGTAGGTGCTTTCGTCTAAGAAACTTGGAAGGGTAAGCATTAAACAATTGACTGACCCGACAGGCTTTTGTTACCAGTTCAATTATTTCCTTTCGCTGTGCGTCAGTTAGTGGAAAACTCTGTTCTTAATCCTACAGGAATGCCTGCAGTTTCTTTGAACCAAGGTGAGTGAGTTGATGTACATTTTTAACGTAGTGTAGGGCTTTCTGTAATTGCAGGCTGAGCTCAGTAAAGTTGAGGCGTTCAATGTCAGTGTCCTTAGATGTTATCTAAAACTTCCTGGTACTTAGGGGTCCATTGGAATTGGGCATCTCCCTTTAACAGAGGGTATAAAGGAGCAGCTAAGGACTCAAACCCATTTATCCATAACCTGCAAAACCCAGCAATCCCAAGAAACTCTTAGTTGTCTGCTGTAAGATGGGCTTGGTATCTGCTCAATGGTTTGCTTTCTGGGCTCAGTGAGCCATCGTTTACTGCCCCTAAGGAAATAGTCGAGGAAGATTACTTCTTGCTGGCAAATTGGGCAATTTTGGCCGAAGCTCTATACCCGAGTTGAGCAAGCTCGGATAATAGTGCTTGGGTCCCAGTTCAGTTTTCCTTGGTGTTGGATGCCAGTAGCAGGTGATCCACATATTGAAGCTGGGTGAATTCGGGGTGTGTAGTTCTGAAATTGTTGAGATCTCTGTGAAGGGCTTCATCAAAGAGAGTGGGGGAGTTTTTGAACCCCTCTGCGAGTCTAGTCCAAGTTAGTTGACTAGACTTTCCGGTTTCTGGGTCTACCCACCCAAAAGCAAACAGCAACTGACTATCTTTATGCAGAGGCAAGCAAAAGAAAGCTTGTTTTAAGTCCAGAACAGTATACCATTTCTGCTCAGGGTTCAGAGTGCAAAGCAGATTGAACAGATTAGGTACCGTGGGGTAAATGTCCTGCACTCTGTTGTTGATCTCTCTTAGGTCTTTAACAGGGTGATAGTCCCTGGTTCCTGGCTTTTTCTTCTAATAGCAGGGTAGTGTTCCAGGCCAATTGACAGGGCCTTAGGACCCCTAAGTCCAGATATTTCTGAATATAGGGCCTTATCCCATCTTTAGCTTTTTATGCTTAGAAGATATTATTTGACATTGATTGGGGAGGCTGAGGTTTTTAAATCCACTGTTATTGGAGGTTGTTTCACAGCCAGGCCTAACACAGCAGTTTTTGCCCAGGCATCTCGGTAATCTGTTATCCATTTCTGGGGTAGCTTGCCTGTTTGATCAGTCTTGGGGGGTGTGAAGAGTGGACGTTCATCTTCTACTAATATAGTTAAAGCCGTGACTATAGGAGTTTTTACTGAAGGATTTAGAAATTTCATTTGGGGGCCTTCAGGGTTAAAAGTTATTTTGGCCCAGAGCTTGGTGAGCAGATCTCTGCCCATCAATGGGTGCGGGCATTCTGGGATTACTAGGAAGGAGTGATGGATTTTTCCTTTCCCCAGGTCCATGGTCCTCTTAGAAATCTAAGCCCGATATTTACTGCCGTTAGCCCTTTGAACTACAGACCTTTTATTTGATAGACGGCCCAATGGGGTCTTAAGGGCTGAGTATACTGCTCCTGTATTCACTTCAAAGTTTACTGGGGTCCCCTACACTTCAAATCTTACCCTGAGCTAGGGGAAAGAATCTGAGCCCCAACTTTCTTAGTCATCCCCCAGAGTCAGAATGGCTGGCTGGCATGTCTGTCTCTTTATAGGGCACTCTTTGGCCCAGTGTCCTTTTTTTTTACAGTAGGCACATTGATCTGAGGCCAGGGTGCCTGTGGCACGGGCCCAGGTATCGCTTCCTGTCACCTTATGTCTTAATTTCTGGCCTCTTTCTTGTTGTGACCAGGATCTTAGTCAATGCCTTAGTCTTTCTTTTGCTTCTCTCATCCTCCCTCTGCTCCCTTTCTTTTTCCCTGTTTCTCTCTTATAGTATACTTTTTCGGCTTCTCTGACTAAATCTCTCTTTTAACTTTTTTTTTTTAATATCCATGGCAGCTTCAACAATTAAGGCCATCGTGACAGATGCCTTTTGATCTGCTGCCTGAGGATCGAAAGGAGTATATCTCTTATATGCCTCCATAATTCTCTCTAGAAACATAGAGGAAGATTCATCAGGCCTTTAAATAATTTCTCTTACCATGGCCAAATTAGTTGGTCACCTAGCGGCCCCTTGGATACCCGCAATTAGAGCCTGGCAATAATTGGACAGATGCTCCCTATCTTCAAAGGTGTTGGGGTCCCAGTTGGGTTGGTTAAAGGGGAAGGCAGCTTTTATTATGTTGGGAAGTTGTGTTGGTCGCCCATCAGGTCCGAGGATATTTTTTTCTAGCTTCCAGGAGGTTTTTCTCTCATTCCTCTGTCATGAAGAGAGTCCCTAGGAGTTGTTGGCAGTCATTCCAAGTAGGCAGGTGTGAAAACGTTGGCGAGTTCTCTGAGTTTTTTTAGCCGGGCCAGCTTCCTCCAGGGAAGGAGGCGATGTGTGTGTCATGGGACAGTCATCTGGAGGGCGCTGGGCCATTCTGGCTTCCTCGAATGGTGGAGAGGCTGAGTCAGAAGCAGGGGAATTACTTACAGGGTTTTGGGGGTTGGGGGACAAGGGCAGAGGATAAGGACGAGTAGAGTCTTGAGACTCAGGGAGAACAGAGGGTGGAGTTTGAGGAACAGAGAGTTTGAGAGATAGAATCATAGGGGAAGGAGTAGGAGTGGGTGCAGGGACAAGGAAAGGCTTCACCCATGGAGGAGGAGATTTGCAGAGGTCCTGACAAGTTAAGATATATGGCTATTGATCTGGATGTCTATGTGGCCCCGGCTGAAAGACAATATCTCAGACTTTTCAAATTATTGCGAAGTAGAAACATCCTTCTAGAGGCCATCCGACTACAAAGGTGGGTTATTCTGAGACACAGAATCTGCCAGGTCTGGTGTTTTAATGAAAAAGAAAGATTGTGAGCCCTTAAGCAGACTTTGGTCCAGTTATTAAGGGTCAGGGACAGAGGCATTGAAGTGCTCTGTCCCATAATGAAATATACACAGACAGTGAAAGCAACAACACATGACACAGACAAGACAAGACAATAAAGACAGGCAATGGACGTCCAATACTGAGACCAGGACTGAGTAGCCGGCAAAACCTGATGGGCTGGCAATTCCGAATCTGAAAGAAAATATCACTGAGTCGAGGAGACTATGGTTCCTTGATTTCCCGAGTCCATCCCCCAGGGACATGGCCTGTGGCTCTGTGACATGTGTGTCAGCCACCGTGGGAGAGAGCTCACGCTCTTTACCAATAGCCATTTTGTCAAACCCTAACCTGAATCCTGAAACCAGAAAGAGGGGCCTTATTTACCCCCAGAGCATCCCGTTGGGGGTCTTTCATCTGCAGCTGCCGGATCTCGCTGGGGCCACCAGAAGTAAAGGTCGGGTGAGCATCGATGAAAGAGACCACCAAGAGACTGTCTAATGCAACAGCAAAGGGTTTATTGGGAGTCCGGCATGCAAGGGCTCAGAGCTCGCTTGAACAGAGCAGAGAGCCCTGAGAACAGCTTAAGAAGTGCTTATATATTTTCCTTGGAGAGGGCAGGGAGGGAAGTTTATTGATGGGTAAGGGCGAGTGGGCGGTTTGCGTGCAAATGGTTGATGGAGTACATTCTGCAGTTTGGCAGTTGGGGGCAGCACATTCTGGGAACAAGAAGAGCAAACAGTTCTCAAGATTTCAACAGTGTTTTATTAAGCATACAGAAAAACAGGAAGTGACAAGTACCTATTTTATTTACCTTTCAATATAAGTATGAAAACAGAAATCTAGGTTAGATTTGAAGCCCAGAAGTTCATTTGGCCCTTGATTGGTATACTTAGCTTTGAATTACGTTCCGTAGAGATGTCCCAGAAATATGGATATACAATGACACAGGACCTTGTACCTTCTCAGAGGTCAGTTCCAAAACACAGTCTCTAAGGGGAATCACACCAAAGTTCAAGACAAGATGTACTCAATTATCTCTACCAACCACCACACAAATGACCACAATTAAAACCAAAACACTCCCAAATGGCACTCATCTTCTTCCAAATAGACACTCATCATAACTTCTGGCAGGAGGATTCCATGAGAGGCGCAGCACAAGACAGTGTCCCAAATAATCTCCCTTTCCCCTCATTTGCCAAAAGTCAGAATGGCCTGGACACCCTTCCTGTGAACCAGGAGTGATCAAAAATGCCTGCCATTAATACAGCTCTGTTCTTCAATTTGAGGCCTACTGACGGTGGGGTTTAGATTCTTTATTTGAATTGGATTCATAAGAAAACCCAAGAACCTATGGGCTAGCATCTGCAAGGCTTTGAAGAACTCAATTGACCCAATGGATCCCTTTTCTCACTTGATTGAGGTCAGGAACCTTACAGAGGAATGCGAGAGACTTCATCAACAATGACTGATTTTTTGGCCATTTTGATTTTGGATCCACACATGGGATCTTTCTTTAGATCCATCAGGTGCTGATAATCTAAGCCACAGGCTCACACAGAGCCAAGAGGCTGATTCAGACACATCCCTTTACAATGCATTTAAGCAAAGAACCACAGGTGATGCCCATTCATTTCCGTTTGAAAACTGTTTTCTTCAGGCTTCACAAAAGCGTGGCCTGAGGCAAAGACCTTCCTGACATTCAGGGCAACAGAACAATAGGTAATCAAAAGGCCCTTCGCAGGGTTTCTCTACTGAGACTTTCTGGGTCACAGTGATATCTGACTTTTCTGAGATGCTTGCCATTCTCTTCAGCTATCCAGTACATGTCCATGTCACAGTGCTTGGAGGTGGTACATATCGTGGATGCAAATGCATGAACCTATTCTGGAGAGTGGCTAGATTTCAGGAAGAAAACAGGAACTTAGGAAAATAGCAGGTGTTGCCCATCGATAAGGCAAGCCCTAGTGCATTCATAAATTGGGCAGGATGAATGCTGGGAAGCTTTCTACTTGACAGGAAACATCCATTGATGCATTCTATTTTCTAATGTCTACAAGCACGGACACAGTGGGATACCACAGACATAGAAACACTCGCCTTGTGAAACAACTTACTAGAAACAGTTCACTCCAAACCAAACAAACCGACTTCCCTGCCTATTCTCAGAACATGAGACAAAACCACAAACACACATCTACACCCACAAAGGCACCTCCTTCCCCAAGTAGGTCTCTCACTCTCCAGAGTATCCTCTTACTGCTGGGCCATACTATGTTCCCCCGATATGGCGTTTCCTGTCTCAGATCTGGTCTCCTTGTCCAACTCTGTGAAGTGGTCAGGAGCCAGCTGTGAGCCACTACCTACTTTTTCAGGAAAGGCCCCTCTTCAGAGAACTCCTGGCATTTGGCCATCCTCACATCAGTAGGTACCAAGAAAGACTGACTCTGTCCTTGCTAAATCGAAGCAAGTGAGACACTGGGACTGGGACTGAGACTGACTCTGTGTGCCTGGCTTCCTGGATCCCAAGTTCAGAGAGTTCCATTACCAAGGGATTGAAGTGAGGTCACATCCTTCAGGAACTGAATGAGGTCACTGCCTTGGCAACCACTTTGTCCAAACAGTTGCTTTCAAGCGTACCATGAGAAGGAGGCTTACCCTATTTTCTGTAGCACTTTCACAAATTAGAATGGTATATCAACCATAGGCACCAAGGAACCGCTCTCCACACAGGCCTGATTTGGTCCATCTTCTTTATATTTGGAAGAGAGCCTTTAGTCCAGGGAGCACTGCAGTGAACCTCTGCACTAAAACTATTAGCAAGCACCTGATGGAGGACGCCTCCATAGGTAAGTGGCTCCTTTATAACATCTGATATCTGGTTAAGGGAGATCTCTTCTGATGACAGAGATGTGACACGGGGAGGCTCACATATACTTCTGTCCAGGACAGTAACGAGAATCTTTCTGTCCTCTGTTCTGTTCTGTAGGGAATTCCTCTGGAACTGTAGAGAGGTGCTGACGGGCACGCATGCGCTCCTACCCTGGAGCTTTAGCAAGATGTTGCACTCTTGCCCTGTTTCTGTGTTTAGGCGCTGGGTTTCTGTTTTTTTGTGTTCTGTGTTCTATTTTTTGGTTTTTTGTTTGTTTGTTTTTGTTCGTTTTGTTGTGTGATATTGGTGGTAAAAACTTAAGTATATTGGACATGAAAATCAGAAATAAAGAGATTAAGCCTGACACCCCTTTGGACTGTGTTTTAAGGAACTGCAATGAACTTTATCCCCCATTGTAAAGCAGGATGATAGAAGCCCCTAGCTGGCTGCCTGGAGCACACCCATTGCAGAGGGCTATGCCTGCTGGGGACCTAAGAACTGAGTATCTCCCAGGTTAACAAGTGAAACTCCTTTAAAACCCCTTGTCCCTCCAGATAAAGAGAGTCACAACTTTGGCAGAGTCCCCTGTGTTTCTCCTTTGTTAGCCAAGCAATAAAACTCCTTTTTTCTTTTTCTCAAAACCCAGTCCTCATTATTAAATTTGTATTAATTGGCTTCAAGTTCAGGAACCAAACTTTACGTTACAAATCTTGTACCCCCCCTCCGCCCCGGAACTTTGTGAGAGCTATCTACTGAAATGTTAGGAGATAGAGCATGCTTGATGTGGAACTGAATCAGAGGAGCTAATCCTGTATGTAAAAGGGGAAACTGAGGGACTCCCAGCAGCTGCCAAAGCCCTGTTGATTCAGGGAATTACCTCCTTCCTTCCCTGCACTGTAAGGATTATGCCACCTCTGTCTTGTTAAAAAAAGAGAAAAAGAAAAAGGTGACACTAAATGCAGTAAAGTCACCATGGAGACACTTTATTTTACATTTCAGGTTGCCCTTCTGTGAAAACATCTGGTCCCCTTGTGGGGACATCTATGGTGCCACTGCTGTAGGAGATTTTTCTCTTATCTGCTCTGGTTTAAAGGGTTCTGTCTGACAGCCATAGTCTGGACCTCCTTTCTGTCTGTATTGTGTCTTAGTTTCTGGCCCTTTAAGACATCTGCAATAATGTGTTGATATTATAAATTGTTTTTGGGGAATGATCTTAGCTGAATGTGTGTCTAAATGATGATGTTTTATTTTAACAATCTGGTAACTGAATGGGTTTTTGAAGCATTGCACAATCTTGGAGTAAAAAGTCGGGTTTAGGTAATTGTTTAGTTTATGATTTCAGATAATTCATGCCAGAGAACTTAAATACTTAGGATGGATAACTGAAGAACTCTACTTCCAAGTTGGCAAGAAACTTCCCAATCATATGGTCTTTTTTTTTTTTCACCAATTTTGAATTGGGTAGCCTGGGAAAATGTCACTGTGTGTACCAGTGCATTAATTTGGACATAAATAGTAAATCATAGTATGGTGTCTGTTGACAAAACAAGATGTAAAGATATAAAATTTTGTGAATTGTATCTTAAACTTGTATCATAATTTTCAACATCTGAACCTGAAAATTATGGTTAAAATGCCTTAGTCCTGAGATGTCTGTTCAGAATAGCAGTTTTTTTGCTGCTCCTTCCAGACCTCAGCCATGAATTATGTTGAAATGCAAATGAAAGAAGCCTGCAAGCTTTGTAGGAGAGTGATTTGAGGTCTAAGGGAAAAAAAGGTAAATTGTATGTTATTTACTAATTACTGGCAAGTCATTTTTTCTAGGACTCTTATTTTTTTTCTTAGATACTTTATGTTTTTTGACCTCATGATTTTGAGCATACAGACCTAGGTAAATGTTTTTCTGATCAGTTCTACCTTTGACCAACTCTGGACTTTTTGAAACATTGCAATAAAGATTTCAACTACGAAAAGCTACAAGGCCTTTACTATTATTATGTGTGCACAAATTGTTATGTGTTGTATGTCTATATATACATATATCCGTATATCATATATATGATACACAAATTAACATATATAAGGAGCGCTCATAAAAAAATAGCGCTCGTAAAAACAAATATTAAAAAAGTGGATCCAAAGATCTTTAATTCACGTGATTTAAATGTTTCAATTTAAATTGGATAAAGAGATAAAAACAAATGTCTTTAAATTTAAGCTTACAAAGTTTTCTAGGTGTTCAAACATCTAACAAAATATTAACATCTACAAAATGTCTAATATGCCTTGGCTCTAGTACCTTTCCTTCAACATAAAAATGGTTTACACTGTTCAATACATTTCTCTAACTTTTTGATAAATAAGTAAAGTAAATTTGATATGGGATTACTCATTCATGAGTACTTTTGTTAGATATCTGATTGATTTACTAAGATCTGTATTTTTTTTAGTAAACTCTGTATAAGATTGTAAAAATCAGTCATGTGTTAATGAGACAAAAATTTCTTAAAACATAAGTTTACCCATAACATTGAGTTTATTAAGATTTATGTTTTCTAGAGCAAGCAACCATAAAAATTAAACAACTGATTAAATAAAAACTGTTATTTTAGAGCACTGTACTGCCATTTCTTTAAAAGCCAAACTTGATTAATGTAGAAACATAAATGTAATTGTTATGCTATTAATGTTTTCATATCTTACAGGTATGGAAGTCTGTAAGGTAGAAACGTTTAAAGAGTATTATATCAAGCTGGTGCTCTGAAGTTGTGTGGTAAAAAATATATTGTGGATTTATTTACCTGTTATCAATAAGATATGTAAATTTTTATGTTACTTTTTACATTGGGGAACAATTTAAATGTATTTTTAAGTTAATTAGAGCCTAATCTTTGTAAAGGTTAAAAACTTTCAGCCTTTCTTTAATTCATGTTTTAAATGTGATATCATATGGTGTTAGCTAATGTTCATGTGACCTCAAACAATTTATTTAAACATTGTCAAATGATATTTAAAAATAAAGATCAGCTTTAGAACTAAAATAGTTAAGATTTATAAAGAGCCCTGCCTTTCCTGAGATAAGGCTGTGTGTCCCATCTTACTACATGTGAGAATGACTATGAAACGATTAGGTCAGATAATATTTCTTTAAAGTTATGTTAAAAAGGTTTTTTTTATTGTCAATATTCCTAGGATCTCAAACAGGGGATATAATGTATAATTCAGCCAAAAAATTCAGGGAAGATATTACACGAACTAAGTATTTTTACTTTTGTTAATTTTAGTTTGAAATTTTCTTATAAGTGATCTAAAGATTCCCTGTTAGTGTTTTACAAATGTGTTGCTTTAAGAACACAACATGGGTTTATTCAAGATAATAAGTCATCAACTACAATACAGACAGAATAATACAGATCCCAATTAATAAAAAGGTAATTATAAAGTTATAGACATTAAAGCCCAGTACTCTTAATGTAAGGCTGTTAAAATTTATTTGCTGGATTTTTAAGATTAGGATTTAAAATGAATGTTAAATGAAAAGGGCCAAGAAAACCAATATTTGGCTCTTGCCCTCTGAGTCAGTCTGAATCCAGGGAACAGGGGACTTCTCTAAAGAGCTTTGCAACTCTGGGCCACATAACCTCCTGATCAGGGAGATTAATGAGACCACTGGAGAACAGAAAGCCAATCAGTGCATTTGTTACAAAGAGGAGAGTCATCAGAGAAAGGAGACATCCCTGATGCTTCTGAGGGAAGCCAAATGGTCAAGCAAGACCTGGACCCACCTAGCGCAAATGGCACTAGCAGAACTGAGAATCTCCTCTCAAGTTTCCCCAGAATTGATTCCCACAAAAGCTCAGCTGACTGTTAACAATAGATAGAAACAAAAGTCAGTTTGACTGCTTCATCTTAAACACTTAGCAAAGACAGTTAAGACCAAAATACAGCCACTCCTGGGCATTTTAAATAATAATAATAATAATAATAATAATAATAATAAAATTTTAAGGTATGCACTTTATCTTATCCTCCCAAAATAAGTAAGACTGGAGGCTACAAAGAAGGATTCTCACACAGGAATGCCTAATACTTATAAAAAGAGACTATCAAGAAGAGCTGCCACAGGCAGAAGTTTTCAGTTTAAGACCTACAGATATTCCTAACCTACACAGGTAGGCTTGGTGTTTGCTAGTACGATTATCCAGCCCTGAGTAACAGAATTAAAGGTTTCTCTATTAGACGCAGAGGTCATACTAGTAAAAGGATTTTTACAAGATCAGATGACATTAAATTATTAAACTGTGTCTTACTGGGAGGGCCAACTGTAACACTTAAAGTTAAATATTAAGTTGACAGTCCTGATAATTGGGGATATTAAAGACTGGTGAGGGAATTTCTATACAGTGACATGTTCCAGCTGCTGCAACATTTATTCAGTACTCATGGTTTTTGTTTCACTCATAGAAGAATCCATTCACAGATGACTTTACAACCTGTTCTTCCCCAACCTGACTTCAAACTGAACTGACTTCTAAAGGGCAACTCATGTCTCTCAACTGACTTCTAATAGTCAACTCATGTCCCTCACGACGAGCCCACTCACGTCACCCTGTCTCAGGAGAGAAGAAGAAAAAATTAGTGATGCCACTCTTTTTACAACAATGGAGAGAAAGATAAATAGACTATCAATATAAATAATTAATTAAGTCAGGTAAAATCAGGGAGATCGGTTTTGGGTGAGTTGTAAAATTTTGGAGACTCTTATCTGAGGGATAAAAATTTCCTCAGTGTTCTTCCCATAATCTATCAAAGATTTGAAAGGGACACAGAGAAAAGGGGGAAATTGTAGACCCAACCTGATCTTTTATTAAAATTGGGAGCCATCATGCCACAAAGCCATGAAAAGATAATTTTGGCTTTACCATAAATTACTTCAAATTCTGAACCTGCGTGGAATGCCTGCCCACGTCTTGAACTCACGCATGCCCAGCTCTCTGACCAGATAGCAGCCCTCTCTGAAACTTTAGTGACACATCATAAATATTTGCCTTCTCTGGCCAGACAAAAACCCTCTCTGAGGCTCTAATGGTCCTCATGAATTCTGATGTAGGGACAGCAAAAATATTGTAAACTACCTTTAATGTGATGTTTATCAGAGTTCTGTTATCTGTAACCCCCCTTTTGTGTAACTTTCTGGGCTATAAAACTGGGCTGTAGGAAAGCTGGGGATGCTGTCTTGTTCCCACCATTTTGGGAGGGAGAGGCAGCACGGCCGGTGGAAATAATAAGCTTAATTTTATTTGATTTTAATTTGAGTCAGTGGTCTTTTCTAGCGTCCTGGTCTAACAGGTAAACACTCCAAAGACGTGGAGCTCTGCCGGCCTAAAGACTTCTTGAGAAACTTCCTCTGAGGTTGGGCACTTGAAATATATGTTGTTGTAAGGAGATTTAGCTTCCTTTCTAGTGACACCATAAAAGCTGGGTCTGCATCTACGTGACCTGGAGGACATGGTTTTTTGTATTCTAATGAACATGAGGCAGCAGTGCTGAATTTTGTATTTATAGGTAAACTGTGGCCACTTGGTGCTCAGTGTCTCCCCGTGTGAACTGTGAAGCCATTTGGTCATCCTCCACTTTTCGTGGTGTTTCTTGCTGCTGCACTGGGAGTTTGGTATTTGCTTCATGAAATACAACGAGTTCAACTGGGACCCAGTATTGGAGGGAGTTCTGTCACTTGTGGTGACAGAGAATGCACCAACCAGGCTTCTATCTCACAAAGCTTGCCCATTTGTCCATAGAAATCTGACTCTGAACTTTGCCCAGAAACCTCTCCATGTAACAAGAAGGGTCTGCTGGCTGCACCATATCAGTCACAAGCCATATTGAAGGCAATGGAAAATCCTCCTGGCCACACCACAGATGTATTATCACACACCTGCCCACCACTGCAATAGGCCCACTACTCAGCAGGGTCCAACTTACTGGCATCTTTGTTCTACACCATTTTCATGAAACCCCGTCAATCATGGCATTCTCTTGTACACTCATGATCAGGAAAAAGACATCCAAAGGTTCTCCAGTGCCACCTGGTTAAGGGAATTTCAAAAATTTTATTGTATTTATTTAGCCATTTTTCATGGATGAAGTTGGAGGCATTGTGGGTTTCAGTTCATTCAGGAACCATTAAATGGTGAGGAAACTCATTTCAATGAAATCTCTGGAGAAATCTCACAGGCAAGTCATCCCATAGAGTGGTCAAAAGGTCACATGAAGCCAGGCCCATTGAGGTCTTCAATGTGACGTCCATGGGTGTTCTGACTGTCAACTATGGCTGCCACATCTTTCAGAATAAAATCATGTGATATCTTAGCTGAGATTCCAAGGCTCTGTGGAAAGTCACCCTTCTTTTTTGATCTCAGTTTCCAAGGGGAAATCCAATGTGTGGCCTCCTAAAATCTGAACACAGTTCATGGCAATATTTCTCTGAGATCAGTTCCAGAACTCAGACTCTAAGGGGAATCACACCAGAGTTCAAGCCCAGGTAGACCCTGTCATCACTTCCAAGCACTACACAAATGACCACAATTAAAACCAAAACACTCCCACAAGGCCCTCATCTTCTTCCATATAGACACTCATCATAACCTGTGGCTGAAGGTTTCCATGAGGGGCTCAGCCCAAGACAGTGTACAAAATAAACTCCCTTGCCCATAATTTGCCTAAAGTCAGGGTTGCCTGGATACCCTTCCTGAGAACCAGGAGTGATCAAATAAGCCTGCCATAAATACTGCTCTGCTTCTCCAATTTGAGGCCTACTGACTCTCGGGTATAGACTCTTTATGTGAATTGGAATCATGAGAAAACCCAAGCACATATGGGCTATCATCGGCAGTGTTTTGAGAACTCATTTGACACAAAGGATCCCTATTTTCACTTGATGGAGGTTAGGAACGTTACAGAGGAAGGCGAGAGACTTCGTCCACAATGACTGCTTTTTTGGCCATTTTGGTTTTGGAAGCACACGTGGGAACTTTCTTTAGATCCATCAGGTGCTGAGAATCTATGCAACAGCCTCACACATGGCCAAGAGTCTGATGCAGACACATTCCTTTCCAAAGCAATTAAGCAAAGAGCAACAGATGATGCCCATTAATTCCCCTTGAAAACCGTTTCCTTCAGGCTTCACAAAGGAGTGGCCTGAGGCAAAGACCTTTCTGACATTCAGGGCAACAGAACAATAGATAAGCAAATGGCCCATTGCAGGGTTTCTGGAATGATATCTGAGTTTTCTGAGATGATCCCATTCCCTTCAGCTATCCAGTACATGGCCATGTCACAGAGCTTGGAGGTGGTACATATCGTGGACACAAAACCCTGAACCTATTCTGGAGAGTGGCCAGAATTCAAGAAGACATACAGGAACTTAGGAAGATAGTAGTTGTTGCCCATCCATTAGGAAAGCCACAGTCCATTCATAAATTGGGCAGGATGAATGCTGTGAAGTTTTCTACTAGACAGGACACATCCATTGATGCATTCTCTTTTCTAATGTCTACAACCACGGACACAGTGGGATAAACAGACATAGAAACACTCGCATTGTCAAAAGACTTACTAGAAACAGTCCACTCCAAATCAAACAAACCGACTTTCCTATATATTCTAAGATCATGAGACAAAACCACAAACTCACACGCACACCCACAAAGTCAACTCCTTCCCCCAAGTAGGTCTGTGACTATCCGGAGTGTCCTCTGACTGATGGGACATACTACGTTTCCCCGAAATGGGCTGTCCTATGTCACATCTGGTCTCCTTGGCCAACACTGTGAAGTTGTCAGGTGCCAGTAGTGAGACACTACCTGCTTTCTCAGGAAAGGCCCCTCTTCAGAGCTCTCCTGGAATTTGGCTATCCTCACATCAGTAGTTACACAGAAAGACCGATTCTGTCCTTGGTAAATCCAAACATGTGTGGCCACTGGGACTGGGACTGGGAATGACTCTGGGTACCTGGCTTCCTGGATCCCAAGTTCAGAGAGTTCCATCACCAAGAAAGTTATATAGGTCACTTCCTTCAGGAACTGAATGAGGTCACTGCCTTCGCAACATCTTTGTCCTAACAGTTGCTTCCAAGTGTCCCAATAGATGGAGGCTGCCCCTACTTCCTGTGACACATTCACAAGTAAGAATGGTATATCAAACATAGGCACCCGTAAACAGCTCTCCACACAAGCCTGGTTTGGTCCATCTTCTCTACATTAAGAAGAGAGAGACTGCTTCAGACACACCCCTTCATCCTGACCTGTTTTTTTTTTTTTTTTTTTTTTTTTTTTTTTTTTTTTTTTGTCATGAAAGATGACTTTCGCTCTCTCAGGTCCTTCATAGCTTTCTATATCTTCCCCAGGGTTCACTTCTGCATGGACCTTTGAGGTTCTCAGCAGGTGGAAGATCTCTTACATTTCTATATAAGAACAACTTTGTCCTTGCTTTTCTGTAAAGTTAGGTTGAGGAAACAAAGTATGGTTAGGATTAATAACATGATTGATTTGGGTTAGGAATCATTCTGCTGCATGAATAATGGTATTGGGAACCTGCAATATTTATAAGGATATATAGAGGTGAAATATATGTATGAAAACACAAATCTAGGTAAGATTTGAAGCCCAAAAGGGCATTGGATCCTTGATTGGGATACTTTACTCTGAATTATGTTGTGCACATGTGTCTCAGATAAATCTATACATAATGGCATAGGACCTTGTACCTTGGATAATTGAATGTTGAAGAGAACATCCAGTCAAAAAAGGATAGTTGGTAGGATTAGGAAGATACTTGATAGGATTAGAAAAAAGAGTCAGTATAGGATTTGGACAAAAACTTCCTTAGCAATAGGGTTTCAGGTAGACAGAAAATGTAAATGTCAGCACATTTGAAGAGTCAGTCACAATGATGAACTGGGGAAAATATGTAGGAAAGCAGATATCATTAGAGACATTAGGAAATCAGGCAAATGATGAAGTGATTGATAGGATTAGACATTTTCAACAGGCTTGAGGTTGAATACATAATCTTAGGAAGAAACAAATATGTAGTCACCAATAGGATTGACATTTGAGAGCATTAGGCAACATGGACATGGGTGATTTTCATAATCCATACTCACATTCCATTTAGGCTTTGGTACAATTGTAAGTGTGACTTTGCATTTTGTGGCCAGAATATTACTGTGATAAAATGTATATGTAGATCAGGTGACATGAGTCTTTCTTGCACCATTTCTGGGAGCAATATTTAGAAGAGATATAAATTAGTATTGGGGGCACAAATAGGTGTACCATGTGTGAATATATAATATAACTGATTCCAACTTTAGAAATTGGAATAAATTGATATCTGAAAATACACAGTAAATGTTATATTGATATACCTACATTCATTCCAACAAGTTATACATCTAATGGTAATATTAGGGTTGTGGTTTATCATAAAGTGTGTGAGTTTTGCTTCAAAATTGATTATGGAAATCGAAAATAATGTGTTTGGAAAGAAGTCTCATGAAATGTCCAGTCAAAAGCAAGGAGGAATACATGTGTACTGAAGCAGGAAGTGATTGAATGTGTTTCAAATGTCTTTAAATTTGTGAACTTATGGATGAAATGTTTATACTATGATGTACAAAAACTGAAGAAATAGTAATGTACCAGTGTTAAATAAAATGAACGTCAAAATACACATCATGCCCCATTGGAATCTACATGCATTGATGTTAAATTGGGTCAGTTACAGTAGAAATATAAGGATTTGTTTGCACCATTCAGTGAAGTGAGTTTTCAGTACTAGAAAACAAATATGTATTTCAGGTGGATGAATATTTCTGAAAATAATCGTATGAAAATTTGATTATAAAACCACATACATGAGCATGAGTGAATTATTAAGGGAGTGTATAATAAGACACATATATTTTATATTTGGAAAAAAAAAATATATATATATATATATATATATATATATATATATATATATATATATATATATATATCACACAGAGAAACATTAGGAAGTAGCAATATATATGCCAAGGAAAATTCATTGTGAAATATATATCATCCACCGATCCAAAAATATTAATTTTACTGAACATGGATTTATGTATAATGTTGTTCAACTAAAAATCTCACTCATAGTTTGAATTTTCAGTTCCAAAAGCGTTTAGGAGGGGTGATCTCTTCTCATACTTTGTTTCTGCCAAGTTAGCCACCTCACAAAATTGTACGTGTGATACCAGGTATGATTTTATATGTGCATATAAAAATACATGTGCTGAATTGGCTACAGAAAAAAGGAGACAGAAATTCACATATGTGTTAACTTTAAAAACACATGGAGTACTATTTCAACAAACAATTGACAAGATTTATAACTCCTACACTATATCATGCAAAAGGCAAGACCAACTATACACCATGCCTCCTCTGAACTGCTTGTATTAATATTATGTTTGGGTTATTTGTCTCCATCATATTAGGATTAGTAGTCAGAGTCTATTAGGGTATGGGTTACTGACAGGGATTCAGTATTTCGAATGGAAAATTGGAAAATGAATCCAATGTGTATGTAAATATGTGCTACACAAAAATCTTCCCACTCTCATCCAGAACAATACCTTGACAACACCTTCACCCCATGTAAGACACAATTAGAGGAGAAGAGTTAGAAAATCCATGAATACATATCTGGAATGGAATGCGATCAGGAGTTCACAACCTTGGAAGTGTTAGAGGAGTTTCCAAAAGTAAGGGACAGGGTAAACACTTCAAAAACATGGAGGTCTGTTGTCCTAGAGACTTCTTGAGATACTGCCTGTGAGGTTGGGCACTTGAAATATATGTTGTTGTCACGTGCTTTAGCTTCCTTTCTAGTGAAACCATCAACCTGGGTCTGCATCTATGTGACCTGGAGGACATGGTTTCTTATTTTCCATCCGTGGGTGGGCCCCTTGCTTAAGAGCTCTGGCTACTGGACAAATTTTACACAAAGAAGCCTCTAATCTGGCTTTTGGGGCCCCTTGAACTATCTACTCCCCACATCACTTGAAAGATCTTTTACCTTAAAAGGGTCTTCAAACCCTCCCTACATCCAGAGTTCTGTCGCTCCTCACTTCCTTTCTGGAAAACTCTAATATTATTTTCCTCCCCTGCTCTGCACTGAACCCTGCCTCACTGCTCCCAATAACTCCCATGTCTCACACACCAACTCAAAATTGCTTGGAAAACTTAGATGATTTCCTCCCCTGTCATTCTTCCATTTTTGAGAGACCACTCACCAAGCCTGACCTTATCTGGTTTACTGACAGCAGTTCCTTTAGGCAGAATGGAACTCATTACTCTGGATACGCTGTATTTTCAGCCACTGAGATTATAGAGGCCAAAGTTTTGCCTTCAGGAACTACAGACCAGCAGGCTGATTTTATAGCATCCACTCGTGCCTGCCTTCTAGCACAAGGCAAATCCCTCACCCTCTAAAATGATTCAAAATATGTCTTCCATATCTTATTATCCCATGCTGCAATTTGAAAGAAGCGAGGCCTACTTACCACCAAAGGTAATGTGATCACTAATTCAGCTCTTATAACCAATCTGATAGAGGCCTCCCACTTACCCACCCAGTTGGGAGATGTCCATTGTAGGTCCCATCAGAAGGACGGCTCTCTTATCACTGAGGGCAATGCCAAAGCTGACCAGGTGGCACGAATGGCTGCTACCACTTCCAATCATGGCTCCCATGGTGGACATATAATGGCCACTTTAGACAGCTCATCTGAAGCCCCTACTTCTTTCAGTAAGAACAAGCATCTTTTCAAGTTCCTTCATACTCTATTCCTTTCCAATTCTCAGTCTTTGACCCTCTTTTTACAGAGTTTCTTCTTCCTCACTCCCTCTGACAAGCCATGCTACAGAATATAGCCTCTAATTGTCAGATCTGTCAGCGGACCAACCTCATACTCCTTTAAGGCCCAAACGTTTCCCTTCCCAACAAGCCCGGGGACACATTCCCTCTGCTGACTGGCAGGTAGACTTCACCAACATGCCCACAGTATGGCACACTAAATACCTCCTTGTCTTTGTGGACACTTTCTCTGGTTTGGTTGAGGCATTTCCCACTTCCAATAAAAAGGCTTCCACTTTAGCTTCAATCTTACTGACAGACATCATCCCCAGGTTTGGTATGCCCACTTCCCTACAATATGACAATGGCCCTGAGTTTACTTCTAGGATCACACAAAAGGTCTCTCAAGCCCTCTCCTTCAAGTGGCATTTCAACTGTCCATATTTCCCCCAGGCTTCAGGGAATGTGGAAAGGGTAAATCGTACTCTAAAGGAAGTCCTTACCAAATTGACAATGGAATTAAACTTAGACTGGGTCAAACTCCTTCCCTTGGCTTTGCTTCGAATCAGAGCTCTCCCTAAGAAACCATCTTTACTGTCTCCTTTTGAGATAATGTATGAAAGACATCTTATAACCCCTGCGTTGGTCATTTCACAAGGACCTCTCACCCGAGATTTGTCTTTGCCTCTCTTGCTTCATCTCCGCTTGGAACTCTGGAAATATCAGGACTGGCTTCTTCCGGACCCAGTCTCCTCTCCAAACACTCCTCCCTTAACACCTGTTAGTCTAGTCAATTATAATACCCCAGAGGAGAAAGGGACTCTTGCCCCAAAATGGGAAGGCCCCTATCCTGTCATTCTCTGTACCCCCACCGCCGCCAAACTCTCCTTACCAGACAACCGTCTCACTCCCTGGAATCACATGTCTAGGTTGAAGCCACATCACCAGGAGGCCCCACATGCTGACGACAGGGCCACCCCAGAGGAACTCCAAGAATCACCTCCTGAACCTCCCCTTTACTCCTGCTCTCCACACCCATCTCACCCATTTAAGTTGCGGCTCACACGGTTTTCCTTGCAGCCCAATTCCTCTTAAAGAAGGCACAATGAGCTCTCCCAACACCCTAGTCTTCTCTAACTGCTTGTTTTTTGTGCTCTGCTTATTTTCTGTGCTCTGTCAGGACTGGTCTTTACCCTCCTCACCTACCATGCATTTATTCACTCTTCGGGAACGATACTCAGAACATGGCATGCAGACGGTCTGCGGAGTGGATGCAACTACTTGCTTCATCCACAACTGCACCTCTATTTCCCTAAAATTGTCACCTTCAAGGACCTTCGTCCCTGGTAGCTGGAACTGGCCTTTCATTTGCTTCCTTTTTGATCAAACAAAAGATTATTGTCATTGGTGGCCTGAGATATATAATGGGTGCCCCTATTGGTCATGCAGGTTCCATGATGAACGTGGTAGCTATTCTTACCACTCACTCGGTTACCCTGATGGGTGGACTTCTAGTTACATAAAGTGACATAAAGGCTCTTCATCCAATAACAATGGATGGTATACTTTAGATAAACCTGACCCCAAGGCCAAACGTTGGGGCTATGTTGAGTTTGCTGTCTATGCTCAGACAACCTCAGTCAGACCCACAGGGTGGATGACTATTGGCCGCACCCTGATTACGCCACCTAAGGCAACCATCCAGGTAGTCGAACACATTAAGGACTCAGAATCAAAACTTCGAGATTGTATCCATAGCTCATCCAAAGAGGATTCAGAGCCTTCAACCCCCTCAGGTCCCTCTCCCACATGGCTCAATTTGCTACACCAAACGTTTTGATTATTAAACTCCACCCGTCTTTCTTTGCCTACTTCTCAGTGCTTTCTCTGTGCTTCAATTAGTCGTCCACTTCTAGCAGCAGTCCCATTAGCGGCAGAAAATATTCCAGCAAAACCCTACAATTTCTCTAAAAAGGACAAACCCTACATGTGACACGTAACCCACTGTGGGAAAGTTATTCCACCAATACTTTATTTCCTTTCATCTGTTTCCACCTGCCAATAATGAATCCTTTACCCGTTTGTTCCTTGAGCTACAACACCCCATAGAGCCCTGTGTTTAGGCAACCTGAACATTTCCTCTGGTGTAATGGGTCTTTAAGTACCTCAACGATCAATGTCTCTGGCACCTGTTTCTTGGTTACTGTAGTTCCTCAGCTATCTTTGTATACTCCCACCGAATTCCGACAGTTGGCCCTACCTTCCCGCACCCGTAAGGTAGTCTTTCTGCCGGTTCTGGTAGGCCTCATTTTAACAACCTCAGTGACGAGTCTCGGACTCTCTGGTGGAGCTATAGGTCATGCTCTATGGGCATCCAATGACTTCAACAAAAACTGCAGGAAACACTCAATACCATGGCTGAGTCTCTGGGTTCCTTGCAGCGGCAGGTTACATCATTGGCACAAGTGGCTTTACAGAACCAAAGGGCAATTGATCTTCTCACTGCAGAAAAAGGGGTTACATGCCTATTCCTCAGAGAGGAATTTTGCTATTATGTTAATGAATCTGGGCTAATAAAAAAAATGTTGTTAAATTGCAGGAATTATCGATCGAATTTCTCAAACATACCTCCTCCAATCCCATCATAGGGTTCTTCCAATCCTATCTTGCCATGTACTTACTACATATCTTGGGGCCCCTTATTGGGATGCTCCTTTTTGTGCTCTCTTGCCCTGCAAAATGAAGTGCCCTCAAACCCAACTGCAAAAAATTCCTAATCAAACTTTCAACCAGCTTTTGCTTAGGCACTACCAGCCTCTGATGACCGATGAACCCCCAACATCTCCAAGAGAACAGTAACTCAGTGATGAAGCTCACTACCAGGCATGATGGAATGCAATGGGTATCAGACAGCGGGAGACAACGAGCTCTGAGAACCTCTTAATCTGCCATCCTGGATTCATGAGTCTTTACCACCTTCTAAGATTTCTCATGGCCCTTGGCCTCTTCTATGTCAGTCCCCCAACATGGAACTTCTGCCAAAAAATGACATTTCCTTTAATTTTTATCTTCATTCTGTTTTTATTTGCTCTGATCTTCTTCAGGTGCTGGTGACGCCATGTCCAGGCAACGCTTCCAGTATTTCCTAGAGTCTCTGTTACAGGACCAGTGGCTGATACCAACAATCTCTTCCATCCAGGACTAGTTCCATGCCATCGACAACTTTGGCTTCAGGGAACATTCATTGACTTCACCCCTACGAAAGTAGCTGTCTATAGCCACTGGGTTTTATTTCTGGCTGCCATGATAATCCCAAACCTGCTCCATGAGCATTCCTCCACTTCTCTTTCTAGGCCCCACACCACCCCCACACAGCAGGAAGCAGCCGGATCTGACAAATGACGCCCCACTTCCTAAGAAAACAAAAAGGGTGGAATGTTGGGAAAAGAATAAATGGCAGCCATACCCCAGAGAAAAACCTCAACATGGCGCCTAAGGACTTCTTCTTCCTACCTTCTTCATTTCTGCAGTGGCGCAAAAAGTTCCCACCCTTGTGAACTCTCACGTCAGCGCCAATTTCAAATCTCACTTGTGGGGAACCTTAGCCCCAATGAGAACTAATTCCTGGGCTCTGGAGCTGATATCTGAAAGAACTTGCCAATAAACGGGTTGCTGCCATTTATCTAAGCCCTACCATCTCCCCCTTAGTTCTATATAAGCACACAGCTTTGAGCAATAAAGTTGGAATTCTCCCGGTGAAGTGTCATTGCGTGGGGAATTATTTCACTCATGATCAGCAACAGGATATCCAAAGGTTCTCCAGTGCCACCTGGTCATGGGAATTTCAGAAATTTGATGGTATTTATTTAGCCATTTTTGAAGGATGAAGTTGGAGTCACTGTACGTTTCAATTAATGCAGGAACCATTATGTGGTGAGGAAGCTCATTTAAATTAAAACTCTGGAGAAATCTCACAGGCAAGGCTTCCCAAAGAGTGGCCAAAAGGTCACATGAAGCCAGGATCATTGAGGTCTACAATATGAGTTCCATATGTGTTTAGATTCTCAACTATGGCTGCCAAGTCTTTCAGAATAAAATCATGTGATATCCTGGCTGAGATTCTCACTGCACTGTGGAAAGACACCCTGGCACTCGATCTCAGTTTTCAAGGGAGGCTTCTCATGCGTGGCCTCCTAAAATCCCAACACATTTCATGGCAATACTTCTTTGAGGTAAATTCCAGAACTCAGTCTCTAAGAGGAATCATGCCAGAGTTCAAGCCCTGGTGGATCCAGTTATCTCTTCCAACCGCCAAACAAATGACCACAATTAAAACCAAACACTCCCACATGGCCCTCATCTTCTTCCATATAGACACTTATCATAACCTCTGGCTGGAGTTTTTCATAAGGGGTGCAGCCCAAGACAGTGTCAAAAATAAGCTCCCTTGCCCCTGATTTGCCTAAAGTCAAGGTGGCCTGGACACCCATCCGGTGAACCAGGAGTGATCAGATAGGCTAGCTGTTAATACTGCTCTGCATCTCCAATTTGAGACATACTGACTGTCAGGTATAGATTCTTTATATGATTTGGAGCCATGAGAAAACCCAAAAACCTATGGGCTAGCCTCTGCAGGGCTGTGCATAACTCATTTGACCCAAAGGATCCGTATTCTCACTTGATGGTGGTCAGGAACCTTACAAATGAATGCGAGAGACTTCATTCACAATAATTGCTCTTTTGGCCATTTTGGTTTTGGATGCACACATGGGATCTCTCTTTATATCCATCAGGTGCTGAGAATCTAAGCCACAACCTCACACAGGGCCAAGAGGCTGATTTAGACACATCCCTTTCCAAAGCAATTAAGCAAAGAGCCACAGGTGGTGCCCATTCATTTTCATTTGAAAACTGTTTTCTTCAGGCTTCACAAAGGGGTGGCCTGAGGCAAAGACCTTCCTGACATTCAGGGAAACAGAACCATTGATAAGCAAAAGGCCGAAAGCATGGTTTCTCAACTGAGACTTTCTTGGTCACACTGATATCTGTGTTTTCTGAGATGCTTGCCATTCCCTTCAGCTATCCAGGACATGGCAATGTCACAGAGCTTGGAGGTGGTACATATTTTGGACACAAAACCATGAGAATATTCTGGAGAGTGGTGAGAATTCTGGAAGAAACAGGAACTTAGGAAGGTAGCAGGTGTTGCCCATGGATAAGGCAAGCTGCAGTCCATTCATAAATTGGGCAGGATGAATGCCGGGAATCTTTCTACTATACAGGACATATCAATTGTTGCATTCTATTTTCTAATGTCTACAACCACGGACACAGTGGGATACACAGACATAGAAACACTTGCCTTGTCCAACGACTTACTAGAAGAAGACCACTCCAAATCAAACAAACCGTCTTTCCTACCTATTCTCAGATCATGAGACAAAATCACAAAATCACACCCACACCCACAAAGACACCTCCTTCCCCCATGTAACTCTGTGACTATCCGGAGTTTCCTCTGAGTGGTGGGCCATAAAATGTTCCCCCAAAATGGCCTGTCCTATCTCAGATCTGGTCTCCTTGGCCAACTCTGTGAAGTTGTCAGGAGCCTGCGGTGAACCACTACCTACTTTCTCAGGAAAGGCCCCTATGCAGAGCTCTCCTGGTATTTGGCCATCCTCACATCTGTAGGTACCAAGAAAGACTGACACTCTCCTTGGTAAATTCAAACAAGTGAGCCTACTGGGTCTGGGACTGGACTGGCTCCGGGTGCCTGGCTTCCTGGATCCCAAGTTAAGAGAGTTCCATCACCAAGGAAGTGAGGTAGATCACTTCTTCAGGAACTGAATGAGGTCATTGCCTTGACAACCACTTTGTCCTAACAGTTGCTTTCAAGAGTCCCATGAGATGGAGGCTGCCCCTACTTCCTGTGACACTTTCACAAGTTAGAATGGTATATAAACCATGGGCACCCGGGAACAGCTCTCCACCTAGCACTGTTTTGGTCCATCTTCTCTACATTAAGAAGAGAGAGGCTGATTCATACACATCCCTTCATGCTGACAAGGTTGTTTGCCATAGAAGATGACTTTTCTCTCTCAGGTCTTTCGTAGCTGCCTACATCTTCTCAAGGGATCATTTCTGCATGGACCTTTGATGTTCTCAACAGCTGGAACATGCCCTACTTCCTGTATTTTAAGAGCAACCCTGTCCCTGCTGTTCTGTAACGTTCGATTGAGAGAACAATGTATGGTTTTGGGTTAGTAACATGTTCAATTTGGGGTTAGGAATCCTTCTGCATGACGAATAATGGTATTGGGAAACTATGATATTTACAAGAATATATAGGTGAAATATAAGTATAAAAACAGAAATCTATGGAAGATATGAAGTCCAGAAGGGCATTGGGCCCTTAATTGGTACACTTAGCTTTGAATTATTTAAGGGAAATTGCTTGGAAATGAAAGGAGACCCTCAGATAAATCTATATACAATGGCATAGGAGCTTGTACCTTGGATGATTGAATGTCGAAGAGAACATCCACTCAAAAAGGGATAGTCGGTAGGATTAGGAAGATAGTCAGTAGGTTTACAAAGAACAGTGAGAATAGGATTTAGACCAAAAGTTCTTAAGCAATAGGGTTTCAGGTAGACAGTGAATGTAAATGTCAGCACAAGTGAAGAGTCAGTCACAATGATGAACAGGGGAAAATATGTAGGAAAATAGATATAAATAGAGACATTACTAAATCAGGCAAAGTATAAAGTGAGTGATAGGATTAGACATTTTCAACAGGCTTGAGGTTGAATATATAATCTTAGGAAGAAACAAAAATGTAGTCACCAATAAGATTGACATTTGAGAGCATTAGGCCACCTGGACATGGAAGGTTTTAGTAATCCATGCTCACTTTCCATTTAGGCTTTGGTACAAACTTAAGGGTGACCTTTGATTTTTTTGTACAGAATATTACTGTGATAAAATGTATATATAGATCAGGTGACATGAGTATTTCTTCCACCATTTTTTGAGGAATATTTTGAAAACGTATAAATTAGTATTGAGGGTAAAAATAGGTGTACCCTGTGTCTATGAATATAGAGATAATGCATGAATAGATCATACAGTTAATAAATAATATAACTGGTTCCCCTTTAAATAATGTATTGAATTGATATCTGAAAATAATTAAGAAATCACATATTTTTTTTAATTAATTTTTATTGTAGGTTGTTCAAAACATTACATAGTTCTTGATATATCATATTTCACACTTTGATTCAAGTGGGATATGAGCTCCCATTTTTACCCCATATACAGATTGCAGAATCACATCAGTTGCAGAACCATTGATTTACGTATTGCCATTCTGGTGTCTGTTGTATTCTGCTGCCTTTTCTATCCTCTACTATCGCCCCTCCCCCCTCCCCTCCCCTCTTCTCTCTCTACCCCCTCTACTGTAGTTCATTTCTCCCCCTTATATTTTCCTCCTTTCCCCTCACATCCTCTTGTATGTAATTTTGTATACCCCTAAGGGTCTCCTTCCATTTACATGCAATTTCCCTTCTCTCTCCCTTTCCCTCCCACCTCTCATCCCTCTTTAATGTTAATCTTCTTCTCATGCTCTTCGTCCCTACTCTGTTCTTCGTTACTCTCCTTATATCAAAGAAGACATTTGGCATTTGTTTTTAAGGGATTGGCTAGCTTCACTTAGCATAATCTGCTCTAATGCCATCCATTTCCCTCCAAATTCTATGATTTTGTCATTTCTTAATGCAGAGTAATACTCCATTGTGTATAAATGCCACATTTTTTTTATCCATTCGTCTATTGAAGGGCATCTAGATTGGTTCCACAGTCTTGCTATTGTGAATTGTGCTGCTATGAACATGGATGTAGCAGTGTCCCTATAGTGTGCTCTTTTTAGGTCTTTAGGGAATAGACCGAGTAGGGGAATAGCTGGATCAAATGGTGGTTCCATTCCGAGCTTTCCAAGAAATCTCCATACTGCTTTCCAAATTGGCCGCACCAATTTGCAGTCCCACCAGCAATGTACAAGAGTACCCTTTTCCCCACATCCTCGCCAGCACTTGATGCTGTTTGACTTCCTAATGGCTGCCAATCTTACTGGAGTGAGATGGTATCTTAGGGTGGTTTTGATTTGCATTTCTCTGACTGCTAGAGATGGTGAGCATTTTTTCATATACTTGTTGATTGATTGTATGTCCTCCTCTGAGAAATTTCTGTTCAGGTCCTAGGCCCATTTGTTGATTGGGTTATTCGTTATCTCATTGTCTAATTTTTTTAGTTCTTTGTATATTCTGGATATTATGGCTCTGTCTGAAGTGTGAGGAGTAAAGATTTGTTCCCAGGACGTAGGCTCCCTATTTACCTCTCTTATTGTTTCTTTTGCTGAGAAAAAACTTTTTAGTTTGAGTAAGTCTCATTTGTTGATTCTAGTTATTAACTGTTGTGCTATGGGTGTCCTATTGAGGAATTTGGAGCCCGACCCCACAGTATGTAGATCATAGCCAACTTTTTCTTCTATCAAATGCCATGTCTCTGATTTGATATCAAGTTCCTTGATCCACTTTGAGTTAATTTTGTGCATGGCGAGAGAAAGGGATTCAGTTTCATTTTGTTGCAAATGGATTTCCAGTTTTCCCAACACCATTTGTTGAAGATGCTATCCTTCTTCCATTGCATGCTTTTAGCCCCTTTATCGAATATAAGATAGTTGTAGTTTTGTGGATTGGCTTCTGTGTCCTCTATTCTGTACCATTGGTCCACCCGCCGGTTTTGTTACCAGTACCATGGTGTTTTTGTTACTATTGCTCTGTAGTATAGTTTGAAGTCTGGTATAGCTATCCCGCCTGATTCACACTTCCTGCTTAGCATTGTTTTTGCTATTCTGGGTCTTTTATTTTTCCATATGAATTTCATGATTGCTTTCTCTATTTCTACAAGAAATGCCGTTGGGATTTTGATTGGCATTGGATTAAACCTATAGAGAACTTTTGGTATTATCGCCATTTTGATGTTGTTACTTCTACCTATCCATGAACAGGGTATATTTTTCCATCTTCTAAGATCTTCTTCTATTTCTTTCTTTAGGGTTCTGTAGTTTTCATTGTATAAGTCTTTCACCTCTTTTGTTAGGTTGATTCCCAAGTATTTTACTTTTATTGAGGATATTGTGAATGGGGTGGTTGTCCTCATTTCCATTTCAGAGGATTTGTCGCTGATATACAGGAATGCCTTTGATTTATGCGTGTTGATTTTATAGCCTGCCACTTTGCTGAATTCATTTATTAGCTCTAATAGTTTCTTTGTAGACCCTTTTGGGTCTGCTAGGTATCGAATCATGTCATCTGCAAATAGTGATAATTTGAGTTCTTCTTTTCTATTTTTATGCCTTTATTTTTTTTCATCTGTCTAATTGCTCTGGCCAGTGATTCGAGAACTATGTTGAACAGAAGTGGTGAGAGAGGGCATCCCTGTCTTGTTCCAGATTTTAGAGGGAATGCCTTCAGTTTTTCTCCATTCAGAATGATGCTAGCCTGAGGCTTAGCATAGATTGCTTTTACAATATTGAGGTATGTTCCTGTTATCCCTAGTTTTTCTAGAGTTTTGAATATAAAGGGATGCTCTACTTTGTCGAATGCTTTTTCCACATCTATCGAGATGATCATATGGTTCTTATTTTTAAGCCTATTGATGTGGTGAATAACATTTATTGATTTCCGTATATTGAACCAACCTTGCATCCCAGGGATAAATCCTACCAGATCATGTTGCACAATTTTTTTGATATGTTTTTGTATCCGGTTCGCCAGAAGTTTATTGAGGATTTTTGCATCTAGGTTCATTAGAGATATTGGTCTGTAGTTTTCTTTCTTTGAAGTGTCTTTGTCTGATTTAGGAATCAGGGTGATGTTGGCCTCATAGAATGAATTTGGAAGTTCTCCCTCTTTTTCTATTTTCTGAAATAGCTTGAAAAGTATTGGTATTAGTTCCTCTTTAAAGGTTTTGTAAAACTCTGCTGTATACCCATCCGGTCCTCGGCTTTTCTTAGTTGGTAGTCTTTTGATGGTATCTTCTATTTCCTCAATTGATATTGGTCTATTTAGGTTGTCAATATCCTCCTGACTCAATCTGGGCAAATCATATAACTTAAGAAATTTATCGATGCCTTCACTATCTTCTATTTTGTTGGAGTATAAGGATTCAAAATAATTTCTGATAATCTTCTGTATTTCTGAAGTGTCTGTTGTGATATTGCCTTTTTCATCCCGTATGCTGGTAATATGAGTTCTCTCTCTTCATCTCTTCGTTAGCGTGGCTAAGGGTCTGTCGATTTTTTTTATTTTTTCAAAGAACCAACTTTTAGTTTTGTCAATTTTTTCTATTGTTTCTTTCATTTCGATTTCATTAATTTCAGCTCTGATTTTAATTATTTCTTGTCTTCTACTTCTTTTGCTGTTGTTTTTCTCTTCTTTTTCTAGTATTTTGAGTTGAAGTATTAGATCATTTAATTGTTGGTTTTTGCTTTTTTTAAGGAATGAACTCCAAGCAATAAATTTTCCTCTTAGAACTGCTTTCAATGTGTCCCATAGATTCCAATATGTTGTGTCTGTGTTTTCATTTATCTTTAAGAATTTTTTAATTTCCTCCTTGATGTCTTCTATAACCCATTGATCATTCAGTAACCTATTGTTCATTCTCCAAGTGATGCATGATTTTTCCTTATTTCTTTTATCGTTAATTTTCAATTTCATTCCATTATGATCAGTTAAGATGCATAGTATTATCTCTACTCCTTTATATTGTCTAAGAGTTGCCCTGTGACATAATATATGATCTATTTTTGAGAAGGATCCATGTGCTGCTGAGAAAAAAGTGTAACTGCTTGATGTTGGGTGGTATATTCTATATATGTCAATTAATTCTAGGTTATTAATTGTGTTATTGAGCTCTATAGTTTCCTTATTCAACTTTTGTTTGGAAGATCTGTCCAGTGGTGAGAGAGGTGTGTTGAGTCTCCCATGATTATTGTATGGTGGTCTATTAGACTCTTGAACTTGAGAAGTGTTTGTTTGATGAACATAGCTGCACCATTGTTTGGGGCATATATATTTATGATTGTTATGTCTTGTTGGTGTATGGTTCCCTTGAGAAGTATGTAGTGTCCATCTTCATCTCTTTTGATTAACTTTGGCTTGAAATCTATTTTATTTGATATGAATATGGACACTCCTGCTTGTTTCCGAAGTCCATATGAGTGATATGATTTTTCCCAACCTTTCACCTTCAGTCTAAGTATGTCTTTTCCTATCAAATGCGTCTCCTGAAGGCAGCATATTGTTGGGTCTTGTTTTGTGATCCATTCTACTAGCCTGTGTCTCTTAATTGGTGAGTTTAAGCCATTAACATTTAGGGTTATTATTGAGATATGGGTGTTTTTCCAGCCATATTGGTTTATTTATGTTACTAAACATGGTTTGTTTTCCTCTTTGATTATTCCCCCCCCTTCACTGTACTACCTCCCGCTGTTGGTTTTCATTGACATTTTCCATTTCCTCTTCCTGTAATATTTTGCCGAGGATGTTTTGAAGAGATGGTTTTCTAGCTGCAAATTCTTTTAACTTTTGTTTATCATGAAAGGTTTTAATTTCATCTTCCATCCTGAAGCTTAATTTCACGGGATACACAATTCTTGGTTGTAACCCATTTTCTTTTAGTGTATGAAATATGTTATTCCAGGATCTTCTAGCTTTCAGAGTCTGTGTTAAAAGATCAGCTGTTATCCTGATTGGTTTACCCCTAAATGTAATCTGCTTCCTTTCTCTTGTAGCTTTTAAAATTCTCTCCTTATTCTGTATGTTGGGCATCTTCATTATAATGTGTCTAGGTGTGGATCTCTTATGATTTTGCACATTCGGCGTCCTGTAGGCTTCTAGGATTTGGGATTCTGTCTCATTCTTCAAGTCTGGGAAGTTTTCTCGTATTATTTCGTTGAATAGATTGCTCATTCCTTTGGTTTGGACCTCAATACCTTCCTGTATCCCAATGACTCTTAAGTTTGGTCTCTTTATGTTATCCCATATTTCTTGAATGTTCTGCTCATGGTTTCTTAACAGCTTTGCTGAGCTGTCTATGTTCTTCTCCAGTTGAAATACTTTGTCTTCATTGTCTGATGTTCTATCTTCTAAGTGTTCTACTCTGATGGTAGTATTCTCAATTGAGTTTTTATGTTGGTTTATTGTTTCCTGCATTTCCAGGATTTCTGTTTGTTTGTTTTTTATAACCTCTATCTCCCTGAATAATTGATCTTTTGCTTCTTGGATTTGTTTATGTAATTCATTGTCGAAGTGGTCGAAGTGGTCTTTCATTGTCTGATTTTGCTGTCTAATGTCTTCCTTGAGACTCCAGATCATCTGAAGCATGTATATCCTGAATTCTTTATCTGACATTCCATCTGCTGCAGATATTACCTCTTCTAAAGTTGAATTGAACTGCATTGCTTGTGGTCCTTTTCTTCCTTGTCTTTTTATACTGATCGCGTTTCTTTCTGCTTGGTGAAACTGTTGTGTTATTGATTTTTCCCCCTATATATTTATATTGCTTTTGTATAGCTGCATCGTCTCCCTTGCAGGCTTTGGCGGTGGTTCTGCCCCTCCTTCAATTGAGGCAATGTGCCTACCACGCCGGGAGGCCGCTGTGCCTGTACTTTCGATGGGCCTGTTCTTTCGGTGGTCACAGGTCCACCTACCTTGCAGGAGTGAGCAGCGGTTTTGCCCCTCCGCTGGCCACTAGGCCTGTTCTGTCTGTCGGTTGCAGGTATGTCTACCTAAAAGGCGCTGGTGGCGGCTCTGCCCCTCCCCCAACCGGGGTGATGTATCTGGCGGGCCACTGGGCCTGTTTTGTCGGTGGTCACAGTTCCGCCTACATTGCACGTGCGTGGAGCAGCTGTGTCCCTCTGAGAGTTGCTGAGCCTGACCTGCCGGTGGATGGCAAGTCTGCCTACCTTGCAGGCGCAGGGGTGGCTCTGCCGCTCCGCGGGTCACTGGGCCTGATCTGCTGGTGAGTTGCAGGTCTGCCTAACTTGCAGGCGCCCGGCGGCTCTGCCCCTCCCCCAACCGGGGCGGGGCGATGTGTCTGGCCGGCCGCTGGGCCTGTTCCGTTGGTGGTCATGGTTCAGCCTACCTAGCAGGCACGTGGGGCAGCTGTGTCCCTCCGCAGTTTTTTGGGCCTGACCTGTCGGTGGGTCGCAGGTCTGCCTACCTTGTACGCTCGGGAGGTGGCTCTGCCGCTCTGTGGATTGCTGTGCCTGTTCTGCTGGTGGGTCGCGGGTCCGCCTACCTTGCAGGCACCCGGCGCCTCTGCCCCTCCCCCAACCGGAGCTATGTGTCTGGCGGTCCACTGGGCCTCTTTTGTCGGTGGTCACGGTTCCGCCTACCCTGCACGCGCGTGGAGCAGCTGTGTGTCTCTGAGAGTTGCTGGGCCTGACCTGTCGGTGGGTGGCAAGTGCGCCTACCTTGCAGGCCCGGGGGTGGCTCTGCCGCTCCGCGGGTTGCTGGGCCTGATATGCTGGTGAGATGCAGGTCTGCCTAACTTGCAGGCGCCCGGCGGCTCTGCCCCTCCCCCAACCGGGGTGGGGCAATGTGTCTGGCCGGCCTCTGAGCCTGTTCTGTTGGTGGTCAGTGTTCTGCCTACCTAGCAGGCTCGTGGGGCAGCTGTGCCCCTCCGCAGTTTCTTGGGCCTGACCTGCCGGTGGGTGGCAAGTGCGCCTATCTTGCAGGCCCGGGGGTGGCTCTGCCGCTCCACAGTTGCTGGGCCTGATCTGCTGGTGAGTCGCAGGTCTGCCTACCTTGCAGGCGCCCGGCTGCTCTGCCCCTCCCCCAACCAGGGCGGGGCGATGTATCTGGCCGGCCTCTGGGCCTGTTCTGTCGGTGGTCAGGGTTCTGCCTACCTAGCAGGCTCGTGGGGCAGCTGTGCCCCTCCGCAGTTTGTTGGGCCTGACCTGCCGGTGGGTGGCAAGTGTGCCTACCTTGCAGGCCCGGGGGTGGCTCTGCCGCTCCGCGGTTGCTGGGCCTGATCTGCTGGTGATTCGCAGGTCTGCCTAACTTGCAGGCGCCCGGCGGCTCTGCCCCTCCCCCAACCGGGGTGGGTAAATGTGTCTGGCCGGCCTCTGAGCCTGTTCTGTTGTTTGGTCAGTGTTCTGCCTACCTAGCAGGCTCGTGGGGCAGCTGTGCCCCTCCGCAGTTTCTTGGGCCTGACCTGCCGGTGGGTGGCAAGTGCGCCTATCTTGCAGGCCCGGGGGTGGCTCTGCCGCTCCACAGTTGCTGGGCCTGATCTGCTGGTGAGTCGCAGGTCTGCCTACCTTGCAGGCGCCCGGCTGCTCTGCCCCTCCCCCAACCAAGGCGGGGCGATGTATCTGGCCGGCCTCTGGGCCTGTTCTGTCGGTGGTCAGGGTTCTGCCTACCTAGCAGGCTAGTGGGGCAGCTGTGCCCCTCCGCAGTTTGTTGGGCCTGACCTGCCGGTGGGTGGCAAGTGTGCCTACCTTGCAGGCCCGGGGGTGGCTCTGCCGCTCCGTGGTTGCTGGGCCTGATCTGCTGGTGATTCGCAGGTATGCCTAACTTGCAGGCGCCCGGCGGCTCTGCCCCTCCCCCAACCTGGGCGGGGCGATGTGTCTGGCCGGCCGCTGGGCCTGTTCTGTTGGTGGTCACGGTTCAGCCTACCTAGCAGGCACGTGGGGCAGCTGTGCCCCTCCGCAGGTTTTTGGGCATGACCTGCCGATAGGTCACAGGTCTGCCTACCTTGTAGGCTCGGGGGGTGGCTATGCCGCTTTGTGGATTGCTGTGCATTTTCTGCTGGTGGGTCGCGGGTCCGCCTACCTTGCAGGCGCCCGGTGGCTCTGCCCCTCCCCCAACCGGAGGGATGTGTCTGGCGGTTCACTGGGCCTGTTTTGTCGGTGTTCACAGTTCCGCCTACCTTGCACACGCGTGGAGCAGCTGTTTCATTAGTGCCTGGGCACACTCTTCTTGTTGGCCTCCCTCAGGCCCTAAGTTTGTAGAGCTTGGGGCTGAGAAACCCCAGCCAATTTGCTTACCTTCTGGTAGCCACGCCCCCGTATCTGGTGCAAGAGACCTCAGTTGTCAACACTGGTGGGAGCGGTAGCCGTGAGTCCCACGCCGAGGCGAGTCGGTGCAAGAGACCTCAGTTGTCAGCACTGGTGGGAGCGGTAGCTGGGAGACCCGCGCCGCGCAGCTACCGCCGGCTCCTGTGCCAGTGCTGCCTCCGGGTTTTCTTGACTACCACGCCGGCAGGTCGCTGGACCTGTTACGGGCCCGGGCGGCGGCTCTGTTCGGCCCCTCTGGCCTCCACAGTATTCAGCAGGACCCGGACCGAGAAACAGTTTCCGCGGGTTCTTTATCACCGGGCCAAAACAGTTCCGGGAGCCAGAATTCGGCCTCTCCGGACTTGGTGCATGCTCCGACAGGAGCAGGCTCCAAGAAGCAGTTTCAGCGGGTTCTATAGCCCTGGGCCAGAGCAGCTCCGGGAGCTGGAACTCCGACACTCCGGGCTCGGTGCGTGTTCTGATAGGAGCAGGCTCCAAGAAGCAGTTTCCGCGGGTTATTTAGCACTAAGTCTGAGCAATTTGTCTGCGAGATGCAGACAATTGTCAGCCTGAAATTACCTGTTCTATAGCTGAAAGAGCTGCAATCAGTCGAAAACAAGGATGGTGACGTCAGCTCTCCAAGATGGTGGCCGCTGGCTTCCTCCGTGGTCTGACCGGTGTGGAGAACCAACCTGGACCGTTTCCTTTCCCTGTCTCCAACCCAGAATTCAGCTCCGAGCTCAGCAAATGCCTAGCTGGCAGGAGCCCACAGAATCAGCATTGCTGTATCTCTGCGCCACCAGCCTGTCATTTCCCAGCGCGCGCCGCAGACTCCAGCCATGGGGTGATCTGCCGAACAAGCAGTGCTCCATACAGACGGACAGATCGCTCGCATTTGAGCCCCTGAAGCTGATCCTCGTGCGATGAAAATCCTTCCACTAGGTTTTGGAGCACCCCAATTTTGCTGGAAATTCCTAACAAGATAGCTTTTAGCCGTTCTAACTCGTCATTTTCCCTCACAGTGACGCAGTACACGGAGTTACTGCACTCCCTTTGCGGCCATCTTGCCTCTCAAGAAATCATATATTGATATAGAATCATTCATAACAACTAGTTATACATCTAATTGTAATCCTAGGCTTATGGTTTATCATGAAGAGTGTGTGAGTTTTGCTTCAAAAGTGATTATGGAAATCAAAAATAATGTGTTTTGAAAGAAGTCTCATGAAAAGACCAGTTTGAAACATGGCGGAACACGTGTTTTCTGAAGCAGAAAGTGATTGAAAGTGAAATATATGCCTATAAATTTGTGAACTTGTGGATGAAATATATATCCTATAATGTGCATAAACTGAAGAAATAGTAATGTACCAGTGTTGAAATAAAAATGACCTTCAAAATACTTATCATGTCCCATAGGAATCTACTTGCATTGATGTGAAACTGGATCAGTTACTGTAGAAATATTAGGATTCATATGCACCATTCACTGAAGTTAGTTTTCAATACTAGGAAAAAAATACGTATATCAGGTGAATGAATATTTCTGAGAATAATCTTGTGAAAAGTTTTTTATAAATCCACATACATATTCATGAATGAATTTAGGGAGTGTATAATAAGACACATATATTAAATATTTTGAAATATCTGGAGAGAATATATATATATATATATATATATATATATATATATATATATAACCACACACAGATTTTAAAAATTAGCAATATATATGCCAATCGAATTACACCGTGAAATACATATCATCCACAGATCCAAAAATATTCATTTTACTGGATATGGATTTATGTATAACTTTTTTCAACTAGGAAGCTCACCCATAGTTTGAATTTTCAGTTCAAACAGCGTTTAGGAGGAGTGATCTCTTCTCACACTTTGTATCTGCCAAGTTATGTAACTCACAAGAATGTACGTGTGATACCAGGTAGGATTCTAAATGTGCATATAAAAATACATGTGCTGAATAGAATACAGAGAAAGGGAGACAGGAATTCACATATTTGTTAACTGTAAAAGCACATGGAAAACTATTTCAACAAAAAAATTACTAGATTTATAACTCCTACCCTATATAATGCAAAAGGCAAGTCCAAGTATACAACGTGTCTCCTCTGAACTGCTTGTATTTCTATTCTGTTTCGGTTATTTTTCTCCATAATATTAGGATTAGTATTCAGAATCTAGTAGGGTATGTGTTAGTGTCAGGGATTCAGTATATCAAATGTAAAATAGAAAAATGAAACCAATGTGTATGCAAATATGTGCTAAACAAAATCTTCCCACTCTCATCCAGAACAATTCCTTGACATTTCCTTCCCCCAAAGTAAGACACAATTAGAGGAGTAGAGTAATAAAATCTGTGAATAATATGCTCAGGAGTTTACAACCTTGGAAGTGGTAGAGGAGTTTTCCTAGTATGGGACAGGATAAGAACTCCATATATATGGAGCTCTGCTGGCCTAAATACTTCTTGAGGAACTGCCTCTGAGTTTGGGCACTTGAAATATATGTTTTTGTCAGGAGCTTTAGCTTCTTTCTAGTGAGACCATCAAAGCTGTGTCTGCATCTATGTGACCTGGAGGACATGATTTCTTATTTTCCAATGAACATGAGGCAGCAGTGCTGAATTCTCTCTTTGTAAGTAAACTGTGGCCACTGGGGGCTAAGGGTATTCCCATGTGGACTGGGAAGCCATTTGGTCATCCTCCACTTTTCGTGGTGTTTCTTGCTGCTGCACTGGGACTTTGGCATTTGCTTCATGAAATAAAAGAAGTTCAACTGGGACACAGTTCTGGAGGCAATTCTTTCATGTGTGGTTGGTCAGGGTCTGCAGGAGAATGCACCAACCAGGCTTCTATCCCACATAGCTTGGCCACATGTCTATAGCAACCTGATTCTGAACATTGCCCGGAAACATCTCCATATAAAAAGAAGCCTTTACATGGAAGGGTCTGCTGGCTGCACCATGTCAGTCACAAGCCATTTGGAAGCCAATGGCAGATCCACATGGCCCCACCACAAATTTTTTATCACACATCTGCCTACCACTGCTCTAGGCCCACTACTCAGCAGGTTCCAACATACTGGCATCTCTGTTCTACACCATTTTCATGAAACCCACTCAATCAAGGCACTGTCTTGCATATTTACGATCAGCAACAGGACATCCAAAGTTTCTCCAGTGCCACCTGGTCATGGGAATTTCAAAAATTTCATGGTATTTATCTAGGCATTTTTCAAGGATGACGTTGCAGGCACTGTGGGTTTCAATTCATTCAGGAACCATTAAATGGTGAGGAAGCTCATTTCAATGAATGCTCTGTAGAACTCTCACAGGCAAGGCTTCCCAAAGAGTGGCCAAAATGTCACATGAAGCCAGGCCCATTGAGGTCTACAATGTGACGTCCATGGGTGTTGTGACTCTCAACTATGGCTGCCAAGTCTTTCAGAATTAAATCATGTGATATCCTGGCTGAGATACCCAGGGCTCTGTGGAAAGCCAACCTGGGCCTAGATCTCAGTTTCCAAGGGTGATTCTCATGGGTGGACTCCTAAAATCCCAACAAAATTCATGGCAATACTTCTCTGAATTCAGTCTCTAAGGGGAATCACACCAGAGTTCAAGCCCAGGGGGTCCAGGTCATGTCTTCATACTAGACACAAATGACCAAATTTAAAACCAAAACCCTCCCATATGGCCCTCATCTTCTTCCATATAGACACTAATCACAACCTCTGGCGGAAGGTTTCCAAGAGTGGCGGAGTCCAAGAGAGTGTCCAAAATAACTCCCTTGCCCCTCATTGGCGTAAATTCAGGGTGGTCTGGACACCCTTCATGTGAAACAGGAGTGATCAAATATGCTAGACGTTAATACTTCTATGCTTCTCCAATTTGTGGAAAACTGAGTGTCAGGTATATATTTTTATGTGATTTGCAGTCATGAGAAATCACAAGCACCTCTGCAGGTCTTTGAAGAACCCATTTGACCCAAAGGATCCCTATTCTCACTTGATGGAGTTCAAGAACTTTAAAGAGGAAGGTGACAGACTTCATCCACAAGGACTGCTTTTTGGCCATTTTGGTTTTGGATGCACACATGGGATCTCTCTTTACATCCACCAGGTGCTGAGAATCTAAGCCACAACCTCACACAGGGCCAAGAGGCTGATTCAGACACATCCCTTTCCAAAGCAATTAAGCAAAGAGCCACAGGTGATGCCCATTCATTTCCATTTGAAAACTGTTTTATTTAGGCTTCACAAAGGGGTGGCCTGAGGCAAAGACCTTCCTGACATTCAGGGGAACAGAACAATAGGTTAGCAAATGGCCCAAAGCAGTGTTTCTCAACTGAGACTTTCCTGGTCACACTGATATCTGAATTTTCTGAGATGCTCACCATTCCCTTCAGCTATCCAGTACATGGCCATGTCACAGAGCTTGGAGGTGGTACTTATCTTGGTCACAAAATCATGAGCCTATTCTGGAGAGTGGCCAGAATTCAGGAAGAAAACAGGAACTTAGGAAGATAGCAGGTGTTACCCATCCATAAGGCAAGCCGCATTCCTTTCATACATTGGGCAGAAAGAATTTTGGTAAGCTTTCTACTAGCCTGGACACATCCTTTGATGCATTCTCTTTTCTAATGTCTACAACCATGGACACAGTGGGATACACAGACTTAAAAACACTCGCCTTGTCAAATCACTTGTTAGAAATCGTCCACTCCAAACCAAACAAACTGCCTTTCCTACCTATTCTCAAAACATGAGACAAAATCACAAACACACACTCACACCCACAAAGTCACCTCCTTTCCCAAAGTAGGTCTCTGACTATCGGGTGTGACCTCTGACTGGTGGGCCGTACTATGTTCCCATCAAATGGCCTGTTCTGTCTCAGATCTGGTTTCCTTGGCCAACTCTGTGAAGTTGTCAGGAGACAGCGGTGAGCCACTTCCTGCTTACTCAGGAAAGGCCACTCTTCAGAGCTTTCCTGGCATTTGGCCATCCTCACATCAGTAGATACCAAGAAAGACTGACTCTGTCCTTGGTAAATCAAAAGAAGGGAGACCACTGGGACGGGGCCTGGGACTAGATTTGTGTGCCTGGATGCCTGGATCCCAAGTTCAGAGAGTTCCATCACCAAGAATGTGAGGTGAGGTCACTTCCTTCAGGAACTGAATGATTTCAATGCCTTGGCAAGCACATTGTCCTAACATTTGCTTCCAAAGGTCCCATGAAATGGAGGCTGTCCCTAATTTTTTTGACACTTTCACAAGTTAGAATGGTATATCAAACATTGGTAACCGGGAACAGCTCTCCACAGAGGCCTCGTTTTGTCCTTCTTCTCTACATAAAGAAGAGAGAGGCTGATTCAGACACATCCCTTCATGCTGACCAGGGTGTTTGCAATGAAAGATGACTTTTGCTCTCTCAGTTCCTTCATAGGTGCCTACAACTTCTCTAGGGATCATTTGCGCATAGACCTTTGAGTTTCTCAGCAGTTGGAAGATCCCCTACATTCCTGTATTTTAAGACCAACTCTGTCCTTGCTCTTCTCTAAAGTTAGATTGAAGGAACAGTGTATGGTTAGGGTTAATAACAGGTTTGATTTGGAATAGAAATCATTCTGCTGGATGAATAATGGTATTGGGAATCTGCGATATTTTCAAGAATATATAGGTAAAATATAGGAATCTGAAAACAGAAATCTAGGTAAGATTTGAAGCCCAGAAGGGCATTGGGCCCTTGATTGCGGTATTAAGCATAGGACCTTGTAACTTGGATGATTGATTTTCAAAGAGAACTTCCAGTCAAAATGGATAGTCAGGAGTATTAGGAAGATAGTCGGTATGTTTATAAAGGAGAGTGAGTATAGGATTTGGACCAAAAGTTCTTTAGCTATAGGGTTTCGGGTATTGAGTGAATGTAAATGTCAGCACATGTGAAGAATTAATCACAATGATGAACTGGGGAAAATATGTAGGAATGCAGATATCAATAGAGACTTTAGGAAATCTGGCAAAGTATAGTCGGTAGTGAAATGTTAATAAAATAGATTCTTGTCACTTCCTGTTTTTCTGTATGCTTAATAAAACACTGTTGAAATTTTGAGAAGTGTTTTCTAAACTTTTTCCCAGAATGTGCTGTCCCCAACAGCCAAACTTCAGAATGTACTCCCTCACCGAGTTGCACGCAAACTGCTCACCCGCCCAGGCCCATCAATAAACTTTCCTCCCTGCCCTCTTCAAGGAAAGTATATAAGCTCTGCTTAAGCTGTTCTCAGGGTTCTCTACTCTATTCAAATGAGCTCTGAGCCCCAGCATGCTGGACCCCCAATAAACCCTTTGTTTTTGCATGAGAGAGTCTCTTAGTGGTCTCTTCCCCCAATGCTCTTCCGATCTTTATATATGGAGGTTCCACCGAAATCCAGCAGCGGTTAACGAGAGACCCCAATGGGCTACTCTCAGGGTAAGTAAGGCGCCTCTTTCTGGATTCAGGTTTCAGGTTAGGGCTTGGCAAAATGGCTGTCGATGAAGTGTGTGAGCTCTCTTTGATGGTGGCTGGCAGACGTGTCACAGAGCCACAAGCCAAGTCCCTGGGGGAGGCCACAGAGGACTCGGGAATCGAGGAATAATAGTTCCCTCGACTCAGTGATACTTTGTTTCAGATTCGGTATTGCCAGCCCATCGGGTTTTGCCGCCTGCTCAGTCTTGGTCTCAGTGTTGGACGTCCATTGCCTGTCTTTATTGTTTTCTCTTGTCTGTGTCCTGTGTCGTTGCTTTTACTGTTTGTGTATCTTTCATTATGGGACAGATCACTTCAATGCCTCTGTCCCTGACCCTTGATCTATGGACCAAAGTCCGCTTAAGGGCTCAGAATGTTTCTTTTTCAGTAAAACGCTGGACCTGGCAGACTCTGTGTGCCTCAGAATGGCCCACCTTTGGATTCGGATGGCCCCTAGAAGGATCTTTCTACTTACCACTAATTTAAAAAGACAGAGATATTGTCTTACAGCCAGGGCCACATAGCCATACTGATAAACAGGAATATACCTTAACTTGGCAGGACCTCTGCAAATCTCCTCTTCCGTGGGTGAAGCCTTTCCTTGCTGTGTCCCCGTTCCTACTCCTTCCCCCACGATCTCTCAACCCCTCTGCTCCTCCTCCTCCTCCACCCTCTGTTCTCCCTGAGTCACAAGATTTGACTCTACTGGACTCTCCTCCCCTTCCTTATCTTCTACCCTTGTCCCACAACCCCCAACACCCTCTAAGTGATTCTCCAGCTGCTGACTCAGCCTCTCCGCAATTGGAGGACGCTAAGCCAGCCCAGGGCCCTCCAGATAACTCCCCTGGGTCACAAACAGCCCCTCCTCCCCTGGAGGAAGCTGGACTTGCTAAAGGAACTCGCTGGTGGCAAATGATTGAAAACCCTGGAACTCCCGTGTTGCTTCCCTCCATCCCTAAGGGCCAATGATTGACGATGGCCATGGGAAAAAAATGGAAGCCTACCAGTATTGGCCTTCTCCTCTTCAGACCTATATAAATGGAAAAATAACAATCCCCCTTTTACCGAGGACCCAACCTGGCTCTCAGGTCTGGTGAAGTCATTGATGTTTTCACACCAACCTACTTGGGATGACTGCCAACAACTCTGAGGCACTCTCTTCATGACAGAGGAACAAAAGAGAATCCTCCTGGAGGCTAGAAAAAAGTATCCTCGGACCAAATGCGTGACCGACACAACTTCCCAACATATTCAAAGCCGGCTTTCTCTTGAAACGACCCAACTGGGACCCCAACACCTTTGAAGGTAGGGAGCATCTGTCCACTTATCGCCGGGCTCTAATAGTGGGTATCTTAGTGGCCGCTAGGTGACCAACTAATTTGGCCAAGGTAAGAGAGATTATTTAAGGGCCTGATGAATCTCCCTGTATGTTCCTAGAGATAATTATGTAGGCATATAAGAGACATACTCCTTTCGATCCTCAGGCAGAGGATCAAAAGGCATCTGTCACAATGGCCTTTATTGGGAAAGCTGCCCTGGATATTAAAAGAAAGTTACAATGCTTAGATGGATTGCAAGATATGACTTTGAGGGATTTAGTCAGAGAACCCGAGAAGGTATACTTTAAGAGAGAAACTGAGGAAGAGAAGGGAGCTGAGTGAGGATAAAAGAAACAAAAGACAGACTAAGGCATTGACTAAGGTCCTGGTCACAACAACAAATAGGCCAGAAACTAAGAAACAGAGAGACAGGAAGGGATACCTGGGCACACACTAGAGGCCACCCCTGGCCTCAGATCAATGTGCCTACTCTAAAGAAAAAGGACACTGGGCCAAAGAGTGCCCTAGAAAGAGACAGCCATGCCAGCCAGATATTCTGACTCTGGAGGAATACTAAGAAAGTCCGGGCTCAGATCCTCTCCCTGACCTCAAGGTAACTTTTGAAATGGAGGGGAACACAATAAACTTTGAAGTAGATACAGGGGCAATATACTCAGCCCATAAGGCCCATTGGGCCCTCTACCGAATAAAAGGTCTCTAATTCAAGAGTCTAACAGAAGTAAATATCGGGCTTTGACAACTAAGAGGACCATGGACCAGGGAAAAGGAAAAATCCATCACTCCTTCCTAGTAATCCCAGAATGCCTGGCCCCATTGATGGGCAGAGTTCTGCTCACCAAGCTCTGGGCCAAAATAACTTTTAACCCTGAAGGCCCCCAAGTGGAATTTTTTAATCCTTCAGTAACTACTCCTATAATCATGGCTCTAACTATGTCAGTAGCAAATGTTCATCAACTCACTCACCTTTGTTCAAAGAAACTGCATTCATTCGTGAAGGATCAAGAACACAGTTTTCCACTAACCTACTCACAGCAAAAGGAAATAACTGAATGGGTAACAAAAGCCTGTCAGGTCCATTAATTGGTTAAAGCTTACACTTCCAAGCTTCCTGCAGGAAAGCACCTATGAGGAACCAGACGAGGACAATTCTGGGAAGTGGACTTTACTGAAATTAAGCCAGTAAGGTATGGACTTAAATAACTCCTAGTCTTTGAACATATATTTTCAGGATGTATTGAAGCCTTCCCCACACACACAAAAAAAAGAAATAAAAAAGAAGAAAAAAGAAACATCGCAAATGGTTGTAAAGAAGATCCTGGAAGATATTTATTCTCCCCTTGACGACCAGTAGTCTTAACCCTCATCAGCCCCTTAAGCTGCGATGGCTGATCACGAATCCTACTGGACACGAAGTATGGCCTATCTCGAATACAGCCCCCTTACGAACCTGGTGGCCATCTCTCCACCCAGTCATTTGTCAGCTGGCTATAGGTCTTTCCTATTGGGATATCCCTGATTAACAGGATCCCACTAAAATTCCATTAAATCCCTTCCGTACCATAGATAATGGAAACAAACATTATAGATGTAGGGACACGTGAGCCAGATGCAGGTTGGCTAGCCTAGATTACTATGTTTGCCCGGCAGACTATCAAAGCCACAAACAGTCACGGCTGTGGGGGGGGAGAGCAGACTTCTATTGTAAGTCATGGGGATGTGAGCATACAGGGACTGTCAGATGGAACCCAAACTCCTCATCAAATTCTGTACACAGCATTGGCCATATTACGAATTAGTTAACCAAAACCGATGGCCCCCAGAGGGGTCTCTAGATCCTCAAATTCTGTGTGACCTTTTTAACTTCTGCAAGTGCTCAAAAGGGTGAAAGGAGATTCCGCTATGTGGAGGCCTTCTCTCTCCTTTGCTCACATCCTGAACTATGCTTCTCCAATAGATGCTCACCCTCAGCCTTGTGCTCTAGACTCTCTGCTGTCACTCCCACCTCAGCAACTTGATTTCTCCCCTCCAATATCTAGATCAAAAACCCAAATCTCGACTGGTTCTCAGACCATTGCTCCCTTGCTGAGGTTGCAGGTACTGAGGTACCACTCCATTCACTCACTCCTCTCCTCTCCTGTCAGTGCCCGCACCGGGTCCCACCCAGTCCTCTTACCACCTAATGCAAAGCTCAAACCCGCTGAGAAGAATCCTCAGACCCTAATACAAGATGTAATGAAAATGGCCTTTAATGTTGCTCTGTCATCACTAAAAACAGGTTACTAAGAATTTAAAGTCCCTCACAGGCTTTTTGGAATCTCACTCCCGTCTCCCCCTCTGTTCTATCTGTTCTACTGCTCAAGTTTTTGTTGCTATTAAGATCCCAAAGCCCTCTCCCAATATTCTTTTACATCTCTCCTTCCTCATTCTCAGATCCACAGAGCTGCTCTTATTTTTGCCTTCCAAATTGTCCCCCTCTGTACCAGGCCCACAGAAAAGTCTTAACTGACCTTCTCCAGAAGTCTTCACCATGGCTGATTTAGGACTTTCAGCAAAAGAGTCCCTATAAAAGAGTTCACTGTAGATAAACTTCCTATTTTTGTGTTGTCCTGGTCTCCTTGGCAACTGGCTAAAAAATTCAGCACTCCTGATCTAGACACACCCTTACTAGTTTTTCACAAAATATTTGAAAAAAAGTCCTCTGGCCTTGAGCTGGGGCTTCACAGAGATGGCTACATTTCTAAGATAAAGAAGTTACAAACTGGGCTGTATGGAAACAGCTGGAAGGGGGAAAAAAAGAAAGGGAAGACACCCACACCCAGGTGTCCTTGAAAAGTTAACTTGCCCAAACTGAGGAAAAAAGAGAAACAAAAACTGCTTTTTGTGAACTTCTGCAGACTGTGAACTTCTGAGCCCCTTCCCTTACGTGTTGGGTACAAAATTCTGAAACTACGTAACTTGGGTTTCAGGGGATTAATTGATTACAACAGAAGCAATGCCCTCTGAATCTGGTTGAAACCAAAAAAGACTGTTTCCGTGTCTTTGGTGCTATCTTAAGTGCCTTGCCTTGTCCGTCCCTACAACAGTATAATTCTATATACTTAAACATTGTTTATGTTTTCATGAAATGGTCAACAGATGTGATTAATTGTGAAATGGTGCAGATGTTTCCCAGAGTGCTCTATCATGACGCAGGTTCATCTGAAGATCAAAGAGGGGGACATACAACCCGGTTCCACTGGGAACATATGTCCCTCACCTTAGCCATTCTATTACGAATAGGAGTTGCTGCAGGGTTGGGCACAAGAACCACTGCTCTGGTCCATGGGACACAACAAGTGACCCAATTAGAAGAAGCAATAGATCAAAACTTAAAGATTTTAGAAACCTCCATCACAGCTTTGCAGGAATCTTTAACCTCTCTCTCTGAAGTTGTTTTACAGAAAAGGCGAGGGTTGGACCTCCTTTTCATGACAGAAGGGGGCCTTTGTGCTTCATTGAGGGAAGAATGTTGTTTTTATGTCGACAATACTGGAGTTGTAAAAAAATCTATGAGTAAATTAAAAAGATGCCTTGAAGAGCAACAATGAGAGAGAGAGGCACAAAAACGGTAGTTTGAGTCTGTTTTTACACAGTCCCCCTGGTTAATTACGTTTTTATCAACCCTGGCTGGTCCAATAATAATCCTCATAGTATTACTAACTATAAAACCCTGTTTCCTCAATCATGTAATTTCTTTTCTCCAAGCTCAAATTGGACAAATTAAAATTATGGTAATACCCCACTAGCAGACATAGAATGTGACACCCCACAATGATCACTTTTATGATTAAAAGTAGCCAGAAAAAGAAGTGGGGAATGAAAGGTTAATAAAATATGTACTTGTCACTTCCTGTTTTTCTGTACGCTTAACAAAACACTGTTGAAATCTTGAGAACTCTTTGCTAGTCTTGTTGCCAGAATGTGCTGTCCCCAATTGCCAAACTGCAGAATCAACTCCCTCACCCGGTTGAATAGAAACCTGAACTGTACTTGGATCATTGAATGTAGAAGAGAACATCCATTCAAAAAGTTATAGTCAGTTGGATTAGAAAGATAGTCGGTAAGTTTAGGAAGAAAAGTGAGTATAGGATTTGGAACAAAAGTTCTTTAGCAATAGGGTTTTGGTTAGAGAGCCAATGTAAATGTCAACACAAGTGAAGAGTCAGTCACAATGATGCACAGGGCAAAATATGTAGGAAAGCAGATATCAATAGAGACATTAGGAAATCAGGAAAAGAATAAAGTGAGTGATGGAATTAGATATTTTCAACAGGGTTGAGGATGAATATGTGAGCTTAGGATAAAACAAATATGAAGTCAACAATAGGATTGACATTTGATAGCATTAGCGTAGCCCAAGACAGTGTCCAAAATAAGCTCTGTTGCCCCTCATTTGCCTAAATTCCCAGTGGCCTGTACACCCTTCCTGTGTACCAGGAGTGATCAAATAGGCCTGCCCTTAATACTGCTCTGCTTCTCCAATTTGAGTCCTACTGAGTGTCGGGTACAGATTCTTTATGTGAATTGGAAAGATGAGAAAACTCAAGCACCTATTGGATAGCCTCTGAATACATTTGAAGAACTCATTTGACCCAAAAGATCCCTATTCTCACTTGATGGAATTCAGGAACCTTACAGAGGAAGCAAAATACTTCATCAACAATGACTGCTCTTTTTGCCATTTTGGATTTTATGCACCCATGGGATCTTTCTTTAGATCCATCAGGTGCTGAGAATCTAAGTCAAAGAATCACACTGGGCCAAGAGGCTGATTCACACACATCTCTTTCCAAATCAATTAAGGAAAGAGCCAAAGGTAAAGCATATTCATTTCCATTTGAAAAATCTTTCCTTCAGGATTCACAAAGGGTTGGCCTGAGACAAAGACCTTCCTGACTCTCAGGGCAACAGAACAATAGGTAAGCAAATGGCCCAAAGCAGGGATTCTCCACTGAGACTTTACTGGTCACACTGATATCTGAGTTTTCTGAGATGCTCGACATTCCATTCATCTATCCAGTACATGGCCATGTCACAGAGCTTGGAGGTAGTACATATCTTGGACACAAAACCATGAGCCTATTCTGGAGATTGGCCATAATTCAGGAAGAAAACAGCAACTTAGGAAGGTAGCAGGTATCGCCCATCAATAAGGCAAGCCGCATTCAATTCATAAATTGTGCTGGATGAATGCTGGGAAGCTTTCTATGAGACAGGACACATCCATTGATGCATTCTCTTTTCTAATGTCTACAAGCACGGACACAGTGGGATACACAGACATAGAAACACTTGCATTGTCAAACGACTTACTAGAAACAGTTCACTCCAAACCAAACAAACTGCCTTTTCTACCTATTCTCAGAACATGAGACAAAACCACAAATCCACACCCGCAATGGCACCTCCTTCCCCCAAATAGGTCTGTGACTCTCCGGAGTGTGCTCTGACTGATGGGCCATACTATGATCCTCCGAAATGGCCTGCCCTGTCTCAGATCTGATCTTCTTGGCCAACAATGTGAAGTTGTTAGAAGCCAGGAGTGAGCCACTATCTGCTTTCTCAGGAAGAGCCCCTCTTCCGAGCTTTCCTGGCATTTGGCCATCCTCACATCAGTAGGTATCAAGAAATACTGACTCTGTCCTTTGTAAATCCAAAAAAGTGAGACCACTGGGACTAGGACTGGGACTGGCTCTGGGAGCCTGGCTTTCTGTATACCAAGTTCAGAGAGTTCCATCACCAAGGAAGTGAGATGAGATCACTTCCTTCAGGAACTGAATGAGATCACTGCCTTGGCAACCACTTTGTCATAACAATTGCTCCCAACGGTCCCATGAGATGAGGGCTGCCCCTACTTCCTGTGACACTTTCACAAGTTAAAATGGTATATCACCCGTAGGAGAAAGGGAACAGCTCTCCACACAGGCCGGGTTTGGTACATCTTCTCTACATTAAGAAGAGATAGGCTCATTCTGACGCAACCCTTAATCCTGACCAGGTTGTTTGCCATGGAAGATGATTTTTGCTCTCTCAGGTCTTACATAGCTGCCTACATCTTCTCCAGAGATCATTTCTGCATGGAGCTTTGAGGTTCTCAACAGATGGAAGATCCACTGCATTCCTGTATTGTAAGACCAACACTGTCCCTGCTCTTCAGTAAACATAGATGTGAATTGGAGTCATGAGAAAACCCACGAACCTATGGGATAGCCTCTGCAGGGCTTTAAAGAATTCACTTGACCCAAATGATCCCTATTCTCACTTAATGGAGGTCAGGAACCTTACAGACGAAGGCGAGAGACTCTATCCACCATGACAGTTCTTTTGTCCATTTTGGTTTTGGATGCACACATGGGATTTTTCTTTAGACCCATCATGTACTGTGAATCTAAGCCACAGCCTCACATAGGGCCAAGAGGCTGATTCAGACACATCCATTTCCAAAGCAATTAACCAAAGAGGCACAGGTAATGACCATTCAATTTCATTTGAAAACTATTTTCTTAAGGCTTCACAAAGTGTGGCCTAAGGCAAAGACCTTCCTGACATTCAGGGCAACAGAATAGGTAAGCAAAAGGCCCAAAGCAGGGTTTCTCCACTGAGACTTTCTTGGGCATACTGATACCTGAGTTTTCTGAGATACTCACCATTCCCATCAGCTATCCAGTACATGGCCATGTCACAGAGTTGGAGGTGGTACATATCTTGGACACAAAATCATGAGCGTATTCTGGAGAGTGTCCAGAATTCAGGAAGAAAACAGGAATTTAGAAAGATGGCAGGAATTGCCCATCCATACGGCAAGCTGCAGTCCATTCATAAATTGCACAGGATGAATGCTTTGAAGCTTTCTCGTAGACAGGGAACATCCATTGATGCATTCTCTTTTCTACTGTCTACAATCACGGACACAGTATGATATATAGACACAGAAACACTCACGTTGTCAAAGGACTTACTAGAAACAGTTCACTCCAAAACAAACAAACCAGCTTTCCTAACTATTCTCAGAACATGAGACAAAACCACAAACTCACACTCACACCCAAAATGGTACCTCTTTCCCCAAAGTAGGTCTGTGTCTATCCGGAGTGTCCTCTGACTTGTGGGTCATACTATGTTCCCCCAAAATGGCGTGTCCTGTCTTCAATCTGGTCTCTTTAGCCAACTCTGTGAAGTTGTCAGGAGCCCGTGGTGAGAAACTACCTGCTTTCTCTGGAAAGGCCAGTCTTCATAGTTTCCAGGCATTTGACTGCCCTCACATCAGTAGGTACCAAGAAAGAGTGACTCTGTCTTGTTAAATCCAAACAAGTGAGCCCACTGGGACATGGAGTGGGTTTGACTCTGTGTGCCTGGTTTCCTGGATCCCAAGATCACAGACTTTCATCACCAATAATGTAAGGTGAGGTCACTTCCTTCAAGAACTGAATGAAGTCACTGCCTTGGAAACCACTTTGTTTTAACAGTTGTTTCCGAGGTTCTCAAAAGATGGAGTCTGCCTCTACTTGCTGTGACTCATTCATAAGTTAGAATGGTATATCAACCATAGGCACCGGGGAACAGCTCTCCACACAGCCATGGTTTGGTCCATCTTCTCTACATTAAGAAGAGAGAGGCTAATTCAGACACATCCCTTCAACCTGACCAGGTTGTTTGCCATGGAAGATGACTTTTGCTCTCTCAAATCCTTCATACCTGCCTACACCATCTCCAGGGATTATTTCTGCAGGGACTTTTGAGGTTCTCAGCTGGGGGATGATACCCTACCTTCCTGGATTTTAAGACCAACTCTGTCCCTGCTCTTCTGTAAAGTGAGATTGAAGGAACAGTGTATGGTTAGTGTTAATAGCATGTTCGATTTGGGTTAGGAGTCATTCTGCTGGATGAATTATGGTATTGGGAACCTGTGATATTTATAACAATATAAATGTGAAATATATGTATGAGATCAGAGATCTAGGAAAGATTTGAAGCCCAGAAAGGCATTGGGCCCTTGATTGGTATACTTAGATTGAATCATGTTCTGCACCGAGGTCTCAGATAATTCGATATACAATGGCATAGGACCCTATACCTCGGATGATTGAAAGTAGAAGAGAACATCCAGTCAAAAGGGATAGTCTGTAGGATTAGGAAGATAGTAAGTAGGTTTAGGAATAAGAGTGAGTCTCGGAGTTGGACCAAAAGTTCTTTAGCAATTGGTTTTCAGTTAGAGGGTGAATGTAAATGTCAGCACATGTGAAGAGACAGTCACAATGATGAACTGGGAAAAATATGTAGGAAAGCAGATATCAATAGGGGCATTAGGAAATCAGGAAACGTATAAAGTGAGTGATAGGATTAGATATTTTCAAAAGGCTTGAGGTTAAATATATAATCTTAGGAAGAAACAAATATGTAGTAACCAATAGGATTGACATTTGAGAGCAGTAGGCACCCTGGACATAGATGCTTTTAGTAATCCATGGTCACTTCCCATTTAGGCTTTGGTACAATCATATGTGTGACCTTTGCATTTTGTGTACAGAATACTACTGTGGTAAAATGTATATGTAGATCAGGTGACATGAGTATTTCTTGCACTATAAAGGGGAGTAATATTCTGGAAACTTATAAATTAGTACTGGGCATAAAAATAGGTGTACCTTGTGTTGATGATTATTGAGATGATGCATGAATAGACCATATTGTGAATAAAGTATGTAACTGGATCCAACATTAAATAATGGTTTGAGTTTGCATCTAAAAATATATTGGAAATCTTATATTGATATATATATACCATCATTCCAACGAGTTATATATGCAATGGTATTATTAGGGTTACGGTTTATCGTGAAGAGTGAGTTTTGCTTCAAAAATGATTATGGAATCGAAAATAATGTGTTTAGAAAGAAGTCTAGTGAAAAGACCAGTAAAGAAACATAGAGGAATACATGTGTTCTGAAGTAGTAAGTAATTGAAAGTGAACCAAATGCCAAAAAAATTTGTGAAGTTGTGGATGAAAAAATACATCCTATGATGTCCATAAACTGAAGAAATAGTAATGTACCAGTGTTGAGTAAAAATGAACTTCAAATTACACATCATGTCCCATAGCAATCTACTTGCATTAATGTTAAACTGGGTCAGTTACTGTAGAAATATTAGGATTTTTAAGCACCATCCACTGAACTTAGTTTTCAGTAGTAGGGAACCAAAATATATTTCAGGTGTATGAATATTACTGAGAATAATCTTGTGAAAATTTGAATTTAAATGAACATAAATGAATATGAATGAATTTAGGGAGTGTATAATAAGACACATATTTTTCATATTTTTTTAAAATCTGGAGAATATACACACACACACACACACGCACACACACACACACACACACGCACACACACACACATTAATATTTAGCAATATATATGCCAATCGATATTCATCATAAAATATAATTCATTCACAAATCCGAAAATATTCATTTTACTGAACATGGATTTATGTATAGTGTTTTTCACTAGGAAGCTCACCCATAGGTGGAATTTTCAGTTCCATCATTATTTAGGGAAAGTCATCTCTTCTCACAATTTTTATATTCCAAAGCCAGTGATCTTTCAAGAATGTACGTGTGATACCAGGTAGGATATTGTATATGCATAAAAAAATTACATGTGCTGAATAGGATACAGAGAAAGGGAGACAGGAATTTACATATGTGATAACTTTAAAAAATCATGGAGAAATATTAAAATGAAAAGTTTACTAAATTTAAAACACATACTGTTGATAAAGAGGAAGACAAATATAAATATACACCATGCTTCCTATGAAAGGACTGTACTTCTATTCAGTTAGGTTTTTTTTTCTCCATGATATTAGGATTAGTAGTCAGAGTCTAGTAGGGTATGGGTTAGTGTCAGGGATTCAGTATTTCAAATGGAAAATAGGAAAATGAATCTAATGTGTATGCAAACATGTGATACACAAAAATTATCCCTCTCTTATCCAGAACAATGCCTTGACATAACCATCGCTAAAAGTAAGACACAATTAGAGGAGAGGAGTTAGAAAACCTGTGAATACATATGTGGAATAAAAAATGCTCAGGAGTTCACAACACTGGAGGTGGTAAAAGAGTTTACAAAAGTATGGGAGAGGGTAAACACTCCAGAAACATGGAGCTGTGCTGACCTAAAGACTTATTGAGAAACTTCCTCTGAGGTTAGGCACAAAAAATATATGTATGGCAATATGTAAATCAATGGTTCTGCAACTGATGTGATTCTGCAATCTGTATATGGAATAAAAATGGGAGCTCATATCCCACTTGAATCAAAGTGTGAAATATGATATATCAAGAAGTATGTAATGTTTTGAACAACCTACAATGAAAATTAATTAAAAAAAGAAAAAGAAATATATGTAATTGTCAGGAGATTTAGCTTCGTTTATAGTGACACCAAAAATCTGGGTCTGCATCTATGTGACCTGGAAGACATGGTTGTTTATTTTGTAATGAACATGAGGCAGCAGGTCTGAATTCTCCCTTTGTAGGTAAACTGTTGCCACTGGGAGCTAAGTGTCTTCCCGTGTGGTCTGTGAAGCCATTTGGTCATCCTCCACTTTTCAGGGTGTTTCTTACTGCTGCACTGGGAATTTGGTATTTGCTTCACGAAATACAATATGTTCAACTGGGACACAATGCTGGAGGGAGTTCTGTCATGTGTGGTTGATCAGGGTCGGCAAGAGAATGTACGAACCAGGCTTCTATCCCACATAGCTTTCCCTTTGACTATAGCAACCTGATTCTGAACATTGCCCTGAAACCTCTACATATAACAAGATGCCTTTACATATAAAGGTCTGCTACCTGCACCATGTCAGTCGCAAGTTTTGGAAGCCAATGGAAGATCCAGGTGGTCCTACCAAAAATATTTATTTACACACCTAGAGTCCACTGCTCTACACCCACTACCCAGCAGGCTCCAACTTACTGGCATTTCTGTTCTACACCATTTTCACGAAACTCAGTCAATCAAGGCACTATTTGTTATACTCATGATCAGCAGCAGGATATCTAAAGGTTATCCAGTGCCCCTGGTCATGGGGATTTCAAAAATTTCATGGTATTAATCTAGTCATTTTTCAAGGATGAAGTTGGAGGCACTGTGTGTTTCATTTAATTCAGGAACCATTAAATGGTGAGGAAGCTCATTTCAATGAAAGCTCTGGAGAACACTCACAGGCAAGCCTTCCCAAAGAGTGGCCAAAAGGACACATGAATCCAGGCCCATTGAGGTATACAATGTGAGGTCCATGTGTGTTTGGACTCTCAACTATGGCTACCAAGTCTTTAAGAATTAAATCATGTGATATCCTGGCTCAGAATCCCTGAGCTCTGTGGAAAGCCATCCTGGGCCTAGATCTCAGTTTCCAAAACCGATTCTCATGCGTGGTCTCCTAAAATCCCAACACTATTCATGGCAATACTTCTCTGAGGTCAGTTCCAGAACTCAGTCTCTAAGGGGAATCACACCAGAGTTCAAGCCCTGGTGGACCCAGTCATCTCTTCCAACTACCACACAAATTACCACAATTAAAACAAGAACCCACCCATATGGCCCTCATCTTCTTTCATATAGACACTCATAATAATCTGGCTGGTGGTTTCCATGAGGGGCGCAGACCAAGACAGTGTCCCAAATAAGCTCCTTTGCCCCTCATTTGCCTAAAGTCAAGGTGGCCTGGACACCCATCCTGTGAACCAAAAGTGATCAAATAGGCCTGCCATTAATACCGCTCCAATTTGAGGACTACTGTCTGTGGGGTTTAGATTCTTTATGTGAATTTTAGTCATGAGAAAACCCAAGCACAATGGGCTAGCCTCTGCAGGTTTTGTAGAACTCTTTTGACCCAAAGGATCCCATTCTCACTTGATGGAGGTCAGGAACCTTACAGAGGAAGTCGAGAGACTTCATCCCAATAATTGTTCTTTTGGCGAATTTTCTTTTGGATGCACACATGGTAACTTTCTTTAGATCCATCAGGTGCTGAGAATCTAAGCCACAGCCACACACAGGGCCAAGGGCCTGATTCAGACACATCCCTTTCCAAAGCAATTAAGGAAAGTGACACAGGTATGCCCATTCATTTCCATTTGAAAACTGTTTTCTTCAGGCTTCACAAAGGGGTGGCCTGAGGCAAAGACCTTCCTGACATTCAGGGCAACAGAACAATAGGTAAGCAAAAGGACCAAAGCAGGATTTCTCCTCTGAGACTTTCCTGGTCACACTGATATCTGAGTTTTCTGAGATGCTCGCCATCACCTACAGCTATCCAGTACATGGCTATGTCACAGAGCTTGGAGGTGGTACATATCTTGGACACAAAACCATGGGCCTATTCTTGAGATTGGCCGGAATTCAGGACGAAAATAGAAACTTAGGAAGGTAGCAGGTGTTGCTCATCGATAAGGCAAGCTACAGTCCATTCAAAAACGGGGCAATATGAATGCTGAGAAGCTTTCTACTAGACACGACATATCCATTGATGAATTCTCTTTTCTAATGTCTACAACCACGGAAACAGTGGAATACACAGACATAGAAACACTCGCCCTGTGAAAAGACTTACTAGAAACAGTCCACTTCAAATGAAACAAACCGACTGTCCTACCTATTCTCAGAAAATGAGACAAAACCACAAACCCACAACCACACCCACAAAGGCACCTCCTTCCCCTAAGTAGGTCTGTGACTATCCAGAGTGTCCTCTGACTTGTGGGCCATGATATGTTCCCCCAAAATGGCCTTTCCTGTCTCAGATCTTGTCTCCTTGGCCAACTCTGTGAACTTCTTAGGAGCCAACGGTGAGCTACTACCTGCTTTCTCATGAAAAGCCCTGCATCCGAGCTTTCCTGGCATTTGGCCTTCGTCACATCTGTAGGTACCAAAAAATACTGACCCTGTCCTTGGTAAATCCAAACAAGTGAGACCACTGGGACTGGGACTTGGATTGGCTCTGTGTGCCTGGCTTCCTGGATCCCACGTTCAGAGAGTTCCATCACCAAGAAAGTGAGGTGAGGTCACTTCCTTCCTGAACTGAATGAGGGCACTGTCTTGGCAGCCACTTTGTCCTAACTGTTGCTTCCAAGGGTCCCAAGAGATTGAGGCTGCCCCTACTTCCTGTGACATTTTCATAAGTTAGAATGGTATATCAACCAAAGGCACCCAGGAATAGATCTCCACACAGGCCTGGTTTGGTCCATGATCTCTACATTAAAAAAAATCTGATTCAGACACAACCTTTTATCCTGACCGGGTTGTTTGCCATGGAAGATGACTTTTGGTCTCTCAGGTCCTTTATTGCTTCCTACATCTTCTCCAGGGATCATTTCTGCATGGACCTTTGAGGTTCTCAGCAGGTGGAAGTTTTTCTACATTTCTGTATTGTAATATCAACTCCTTCCCTGCTCTTCTGTAAAGTTAGATTGAGGGAACAGTGTTTGGTTATGGATAAAAACATGATCGATTTGGGTTAGAAATCATTTTGCTGGATGAATGATCGTATTGAGAACTTGCTATGTGTAGAAGAATATATAGGTGAAATATATGTATGAAAAAAGAAATCTGATTTGAAGCCCAGAAGGGCATTGGGCCCTTGATAGGGATACGTGGTGTTGAATTACGTTCTGCAGAGTTGTCTCAGATAAATTGATATACAATGGCATAGCACCTTGTACGTTGCATGAATTAATGTAGAAGGAACATCAAGTCAAAAAGGCATAGTCGGTAGTGAAAGGTTAATAAAATTAATAAAATAGGTACTTGTCACTTCCTGTTTTTCTGTATGCTTAACAAAACACTTTTGAAATCTTGAGAAATGTTTGCTAATCTTGTTCTAGAATGTACTGTTCCCAACAGCCGAACTGCAGAATGTACTCCCTCACTCGGTGTCATGCAAACCGCCCACTCGCCCTTACCCATCACTAAACTTCCCTCTCTTCCCTCTCCAAGGAATGTATATAAGCTCTGCTTAAGCTGTTCTCCGAGGTCTCTGCTCTATTTAATTTAGCTCTGAGCTCCAGCATGCTGGACCACAAATAAACCCTTTGCTGTTGCATGAGACAGTCTCTTGATAGTATCTTCCTCTGACACTCGCCTGACCTTTACATATTGAGGTTCCACCGAGTTCCAGCAGTGGCGGACGAGAGACCCCAAAGGGCTCCTCTTGGAGCAAGTAAGGCGCCTCTTTCCGGTTTCAGGTTTCTTGTTAGGGCTTGGCAAAATTGCTGGCGATGAAGAGCCTGGGCTCTCTCCGACGGTGGCTGAGAGACGTGTCACAGAGACAAAGGGCACCTCTCTGGAGGACCCCGCAGAGAACTCGGGAAATCAAGGAACAATAGTCTTCTCGACTCAGTGATATTTTCTTTTAGATTCGTTGTTGCCATACCATTGGGTTTTGCCGGCTACTCATTCCTGGTCTCAGTGTTGGACGTTCATTGCCTGTCTTTATGGTCTTGTCTTATCTGTGTCGTGTGTCCTTGCTTTTACTGTTTGTGGAACTTTCATTATGGAACAGAGCACGTCAATGCCTCTGTCCCTGACCCTTGATCACTGGACCAAAGTCCGCTTAAGGGCTCAGAATCTTTCTTTTTTTAGTAAAACGCTGGACCTGGCAGAATCTCTGTGCCTCAGAATGGCCCATCTTTGGAGTCGTATGGCCCCTAGAAGGATCTTTCTACTTCCCACTAATTTAAAAAGTCAGAGGTATTGTCTTTCAGCCAGCGCCACATAGCCATCCGGATCAACAGCCATATATCTTAACTTGGCAGGACCTCTGAAAATCTCCTCCTCCATGGGTGAAGCCTTTCCTTGCCCCTACCTCTGCTCCTACTCCTTCCCCCATGATCTCTCAAACCCTCTCAACCTCCTCCTCCTCCACCCTCTGTTCTCCCTGAGTCACAGATTTGACTCTACTGGACTCTTCTCCCCCTCCTTATCCCCTGCCCTCGTCCCCTAACACACAACACACTCTAAGTGATTCCGCTGCTGCTGACTAAGCCTCTCTACCATTGGAGGAAGCTAAGCCGGTAATAGGATCTGACAATGGACCGATGTTCATGGCCCAGGTAAGTCAGGGGTTAGCCAGGAACCTGGGGATTAATTGGAAGTTAAATTGTGCTTATAGACCACAGAGTTCAAGACAAGTAGAAAGAATGAATAGAACCATTAAAGAGACCTTAACGAAATTAAGCTTAGAGACCAGCATAGGATTGGACTATGCTCCTGCCTTATGCAATGTTTCATGCAAGAAAAAATCCCTTTGTTTCTTTGAGTAACCTTACCACGTGTGAAATTCTTTATGGTGGCCCTCCTCCAGTAGGGGACCTAAGCCCAACTGTAAGACCTAAAGATCCTTTCCACACCCCCTTGCTTGACAGACTTAAATATCTTGAAAGAACTCAGTAATACCTGTGAAAACAGCTGGCCACTGCCTACCCAACTGGGAACCAGGGGATTCCACATCCATATCAAGTAAGAGATTTCATCTATGTAAGATGATATCAGGTGTCATCCCTGGTACCCCGCTGAAAAGGACCATACCAGGTGCTATTATAACACCTACAGTGGTAAACGTAAACAGAATCACTTCCAGGATCCATGCCTCTCATCTCAAGCCTGCTCCCTGTACAGAATCTTTCTGGAAACTGAAAAAGACTGGTAACAGTTTCAAATTGTGTATTCGCAATGTGAATAAGGTTATATACTCTCCCCTTGGCTACAAGTAGTCCTAACCCTCATCAGCCCATTAAGCAGTGATGGCTGATCACAAATCCTACTGGAAAATAAGTATGGTCTATCTCGCATACAGCCCCCTTAGGGACCTGGTGGCCATCTCTCCACCCAGACATTTGTTAGCTGGCTATAGGTATTTCCTATTGTGATATCACTGATGAAGAGGATCCCACTAAAATACCATTAAATCCCTTCTGTACCATAGATAATGGAAACAAACATTATGGATGTAGGGACACGCAAGCCAGATGCAGGTTGGCTAGTCTAGATTACTAAGTTTGCCTGGCAGACTATCAAAGCCACAAAGAGTAACGGCTGTGTGGGGGAAAAGCCGACTTTTTCTATATGTCATGGGAATGTGTGCATACAGGGGCTGCCTGATGGAACCCCAATTCTTCATCAAATTCAGTACACAGCATTGGCCACATTACCAATTAGACAACCAAAAACTATGGCACCCAGAGGGGTCTCTAGATCCTCAAATTTTGCATGACCTTTTTGACTTCTGCAAGTGCTCAAAAGAGTGAAAGGAAATTCCCCTATGTGGAAGCCTTTTCCCTCCTTCACTCACATCCAGAACTAAGCTTCTCCAATAGATCATTATCCTCAGCCTTCTGCTCCAGACCCTCTGCTGTCACTCCCATCTCAGCAACTTGATTTCTCCCCTCCAATAACTAGATCAGAAACCCAAAGCTCCACCAGTTCTCTGACCATAGCCCCCTTGCTGAGGTAGCAGGTACATAGGTACCGCTCCACCGACTCATTCCTCTCATCTCCTGTCAGTGCCCTCACCGGGTCCCACCAGGTCCTCTTACCAGCTAACCCAATGCTCAAACGAGCTGAGGAGAGCCCTGAGACCCTTATCCAAGATGTAATATAATTGACCTTTAAAGTTGCTTTGTCATCACTGAAAACAGGTTACTAAAATTTAAAGTCCCTCACAGGATTTTGGGATCCTCACTCCCGTCTTTCACTCTGCTCTACCTGATCTACTGCTCAAGTTTGCTGCTAGGAAATTCCAAATACCCTTTCGCATTATTCTTTTACATCTCTCTTTTCCCTCATTCTCAGATCCTCGGAGGTGCTCTCAGCCCCAACTTCCCCGTCTTTCCCTCTCTGTACCAGGTCCACAGAAAAGTCTTAAATGACCTTCTTCAGAAGTCTTCACCATGGCTGAGTTTTGAACTTTCAGCCAAAGAGTCCCAATAAAGACTTTAATGTAGATAAACATTCTCTTTTGTATTGCCCTGTTCTACTTGGCCACTGGCTAAAAATCTCAGTACTTCTAAGCTAGACAACCTCTAACTAGTTTTTCACAAAATATGTGAACAAGTCCTCTGGCCTTCAGCTGGGGCTTCACAGAGATGGCTACATTTCTAAGATAAAGAAATTACCAACCGGACTCCATGGTAACAGTGGGCAGGGGGAAAATAAGAAAGGGAAGAAAAAGCTCTCCTCCTCCCCGGTGTCCTTGAAAAGTTAACTTGCCCAGAACAGAAGGAAAAACAGAAACAAATACTGCTTTTTTAAACTTCTGAAGACTGTGAACTTCTGAGCCCCATGCCTTATATGTTGGGTACAAATTTCTGAAACTACCCAAACTTGAGTTTCAGGGGATTAATTGATTACAATAGAAGCAATGCCCTCTGAATCCGGTTGCAACCAAATAGGACTGTTTCCCTCTCTTGAGTGCTATCTTAGGTGCCTTGCTTTGTCAGTGCCTACAACAGCATAATTCTATATACTTAAACATCGTTTATGTTTTCATGAAATGATCAAGATATGTGATAATTTGTGTAATGGTGCAGATGTTTCCCAGAGTGCTCTATCATGACGCAGGTTCATTTGAGGATCAAATAGGGGGGGCATACAACCGGTTCCACTGGGAACATATATCCCTCACTTTAGCCATCCTATTAGGAATAGGAGTTGCTGCACGAGTGGGCACAGGAACCACTGCCATTGTCCATGGGACACAAAAGATGACCCAATTAGAAGCAGCAATAGAGCAAAAGTAAGATATTAGAAACCTCCTTCAGGGCTTTGCATGAAACTTTAACCTCTCTCTCTGAAGTTGTTTTACAGAACAGTTGAGGGTTGGACCTCCTCTTCATTAGAGAAGGGGGCCTTTGTGCTGCATTGAGGGAAGAATGTTGTTTTTATGCTGACTATACTGGAGTTGTAATAAAATCTATGAGTAAATTTAAAAGACACCTTGAAGAGCATCAACAAGTGAGAGAGGCCCAAAAAGGGTGGCTTGAGTCTTGGTTCACACAGTCCCCCTGGTTAACTACGTTTTTATCAACCCTGGCCGGTCCAATAATAATCCTCATATTATTGCTAACTATAAAACCCTGTTTGCTCAACCGTGTAATGTCTTTTCGCCAGGCTCAAATTGGACGAGTTAAACTTATGGTAATACCCCACTAGCAGACATTGAATGTGACACCCTCCAATGATCATTTTTATGATTAAAATTAGCCAGAAGAAGAAGTGGGGAATGAAATATTAATAAAATAGGTACTTGTCACGTCTTGTTTTTCTGTATGCTTAACAGAACACTGTTGAAATCTTGAGAAATGTTTGCAAATCTTGTTCCCAGAATGTTCTATCCCCAGCTGCCAAATTGCAGAATGTACTCCCTCTCCAGTTGCATGCAAACCGCCCACTCGCCCTGACCCATCAATACAATTCCCTCCCTTCCCTCTCCAGGGAAAGTATATAAGCTCTACTTCAGCTATTCTCAGGGCTATCTGCTCTATTCAGGTGAGCTCTGAACCCCAGCCTGCTGGACACCCAATAAACCGTTTGATGTTGCATGAGATAGTCTGTTGGTAGTCTCCTCCTCTGAAGCTCGCACCACATTTACTTGGATGATTAAATGTAGAAGAGAACATCCAGTCAAAAAGGGATAGTCTGTAGCATTACGAAGATAGTCAATAAGTTTAGAAAGAAGGGTGAGTATAAGATTTGGAACAAAAGTTTCTTAGCAATAGGATTTCGATTAGAGAGTGAATGTAAATGTCAGCACAGGGGAAGAGTCAGTCACAATGATGAACTGGGGAAAATATGTAGGAAAGCATATATCAATATAGACATTACAAAATCAGGCAGAGTATAAAGTGAGTGATAGGATTAGACATTTTGAACAGGGTTGAGTTTAAATATATAATCTTAGGAAGAAACAAATATGTAGTCACAAATAGGATTGACATTTGAGAGCACTGGGCAAATTTCAGGTGGATGAATATTTCTGAGAATAATCTTGTGAATAGTTGATTATAAATCCACATACATGAACATGAATGAATTTAGGGAGTGAATATAAGACACATATATTTCATATTTTGAAAAATCTGGAGAGTGTATATGTATATATATATATATATATATATATATATATATATATATATATATATACATATATATACATATACATAAAACACACACAGACAAAAAAGTAGCAATATATATGTCAATCAAAATTCATTATAAAATATATACCATCCACAGATCTAAAAATATTCATTTTACTGAACATGGATTTATGTATAATGCTGTTCAACTAGCAAGCTCACCCATAGGTTGAATATTCAGTTCCAACAGGGTTTAGTAGGAGTGATCTCTTCTAACAATTTGTATCTGCCAAGTCAGCCACCTCACAAGAATGTACGTGTGGTACCAGATAGGAATCTATATGTGCATATAAGAATACAGAGAAAGGGAGACAGGAATTCACATATTTGTTAACCTTAAAAATACTAGGACAACTATTTCAACAAACAATTGACTAGATTTATAACTCCAACTCTGTATCATGCAAAAGGCAAGTCCATCTATACACCATGCCTACTCTGAACTGCTTGTATTTCTATTCTTTATGGGTTATTTTTCTCCATCATATTAGGATTAGTAGTCAGAGTCTGGTAGGGTATGGGTTAGAGTCAGGTATTCAGTATTTTGAATTGAAAATAGGACACTGAATCCAATGTGTATGCAAATATATGCTACGGAAAAATCTTCCCACTCTCCTCCAGAACAATGCCTTGACATTACCTTCGCCCCAAGTAAGACACAATTAGAGGAGAAGAGTTAGAAAATCTGTGAATACATATCTAGAATGGAAAATGCTCCAGATTTCACATCTTTGGAGGTGGTAGAGGAGTTTCCAAAAGTAAGAGACAGGGTAAACACTCCACAAACATGGAGCTCTGCTGGCCAAAAGACTTTTTGAGAATCTGCCTCTGAGGTTGGGCACTTGAAATATATGTTGTTGTCAGGAGCTTTAGCTTTATTTGTAGTGAAACCATCAAAGCTGGATCTGCATCTATGTGACCTGGAGGAAATGGTTACTTATTTTCAAATAAAAATGAGGCAGCAGTGATGAATTTTCTTTTTGTAGGTAAACTTTGGCCACTGAGAGATAAGGGTCTTCCCGTGTGGACTGTGAAACCAATGGTCATCCTCCAATTTTCGTGGTGTTTCTTGCTGCTGCACTGGGAGTTTGGTATTTGCTTCATGAAATACGAGTTCAAATGGGACACAGTGCTGAAGGGAGTTCTGTCAGGTGTGGTTGGCAGGGTCTCCAGGAGAATGCACCAACCAGGGTTCTATCTCAAGTAGCTTGCCCCCTTGACAATTACAACATGATACTGAACATTGCTCTGAAACCTCTCCATATAAAAATATGCCTTTACATATATGGGTGTGATGGTTGCACCATGTCAGTCACAGCCATTTGGAAGCCAATGGAAGATCCACATGGCCCCACCACAGATGTTTTATCACACATTTGCATAACACAGCTCTAGGCCCACTACTTACCAGGCCCCAACTTACTGGCATCTCTGTTCTACACCATTTTCATGAAACCCAGTCAATCAAGGCCCTGTCTGGTATACTCATGATCATCAACAGGACATCAAAGGTCCTCCAGTGCCAGCTGGTCATCGGAATTTCTAAAATTTCATGGTAATTATCTAGCATTTTTTCACAGATGCATTTGGAGGCAATGTTGGTTTCAATTCATTCAGGAACCATTAAATGGTGAGGAAGCTAATTTCAGGGAAATCTCTGGAGCACTCTCACAGGCAAGTCTACCCAAAGAGTGGCCAAAAAGTCACATGAAGCCAGGCCCATTGAGGTCTACAAAGCGAGGTCCAAGTGTGTTTTGAATCTCAATTATGCCTGCCAAGTCTTTCAGAATAAAATCATGTAATATCCTGGCTGTGATTCCCAGTGTTCTGTGGAAAGCCACTCTGGGCCTTGATCCCAGGTTCCCAATGGCAACTCTCATTCCTGGCCTCCTAAAATCCCCACACAATTCATGTCAATACTTCTCTGAGGTCAGTTCCAGAACTCAGTCTCTAAGGGGAATCACAGCAGAATTCATGCCCAGGTGGACCCAGTCATCTCTTCCAACTGCCACACAAATGACCACAATTATAACCAAAACACTCCTACATGGCCCTCATCTTCTACCATAAAGATACTCATCATAACATCTGGATGGAGGTTTTCATGAGAGGCACATCCCAAGACAGTGTCCAAAATAAGCTCCCTTGCCCCTCATTTGCCGAATGGCAGGGTGGCTTGGACACCCTTCCTGTGAACCAGGAGTGATCAAATAGGCCTGCCCTTAATACTGCTTCGCTTCTCCAATTTGAGCCTCTCTGACTGTGGGGTCTAGATTCTTTTTGTGAATTGGAGTCATGAGAAAAGCCAAGCACCTCTGCAAAGATTTGAAGAACTCATTTCACCCAAAGGATCCCTATTCTGACATGATGGATTTCAGAAACCTAACAAAGGAAGGCAATATACTTCATGCACATTGATTGAACGTTTTTCCATTTTGGTTTAGATGCACATATGGGATCTTTCTTTACATCCATCAGGTGCTGAGAATCTAAGTCACAGCCTAAAACAGGGCAAAGGGCCTGAATCAGACACATCGTTTTCCAATGAAATTAAGCAAAGAGCCAGAGGTGATGCACATTCATTTCCATTTGAAAACTGTTTTCTTCAGGCTTAACAAAGGGGTTGCATGAGACATAGACCTTTCTGATATTCAGGGCAACAGAACAATAGGTAAGCAAAAGGCCCAAAGCAGGGTATCTCCACTGAGACTTTCCTGGTCACACTGATATCTGAGTTTTCTGAGATGCGGGCCATTCCATTCAGGTATCCAGTACATGGCCATGTCAAAGACCTTGGATTTGGTACGTATCTTGGACACATAACCATGAGCCTATTCTAGAGAGTGGCCAGAATTCAGGAAGAAAACAGGGACTTAGGAAGGTATTAGGTGTTGCCCGTGCATAAGGCAAGCCACACTCCATTCATAAATTGGGCAGGATGAATGCTGGGAAGCTTTATACTAGACATGACACATCCATTGCTGCATTCTCTTTCCTCATGTCTACTACCACAGGCACAGTGGGATACACAGACATGGAAACACTCACCTCGTCAAACGACTTACCAGAAACAGTTCACTCCAAAACAAACAAACCGCCATTCCTACCTATTTTCAGAACATGAGACAAACCACAAACCCACACCCAATCCCAAAAAGGCACCTCCTTCCCCAAGTAGCTGTGTGACTAACCAGAGTGTCCTCTGACTGGTGGCCATACTCTGTTCTTCTGAAATGGCCTGTCCTCTCTCAGATCTGTTTTCCTTGGCGAACTCTGTAAAGTTGTAAGGAAAAAATGGAGAGCTACTACCTGCTTTCTCAGGAAAGTTCCCTCTTCAGAGCTCTCCAGGCATTTGGTAATCCTCACTTCAGTAGGAACCAAGAATGACTGACTTTATCCTTGCTAAATCCAAACAAGTGAGCCCACTGGGACTGGGACTGAAACTGCCTCTGGGTGCCTGGCTCCTTGGATACAAAGTTCAGAGAGTTCCATCACCAAGGAAATGAGGTATGTCACATTCTTTGGAACTGAATGAGGTCACTGCCTTGGCAAAGGTATATCTTATGATGTGCAAAAACTGAAGAAATAATAATGTACCAGTGTCGAATACAAATGAATGACAAATTACATATCATGTCCCATAGGAGTCTACTTGCATTGATGTTAGACTGCGTCAGTTACTGTAGAATAATTAGGATTTGTATGCACCATTCACTGAAGTTAGTTTTCAGTACTAGGAAACAAATATGTATTTCAGGTGGATGAATATTTCTGATTATCATCTTGTGAAAAGTGGATTATAAATCCACATACATGAACATGAATGAATTTAGAGAGTGTATATTAGACACATATATTTCATATTTTGAAAAATTTGGAGAGTATATCTATATCTATATCTACATCTATACACACACACACACACACACACACACACACAACACTCACAGACATTAAAAAGTACCAATATAAATGCCAATCGAAATTCATCAGTAAATATATATCATCCACAAATGCAAAAATATTTATTTTACTGACATGAGTTAATGTATAATGTTGTTCTACTAGGACGCTCTCCTATAGGTTGAATTTTCATTTCCAACAGCATTAAGGAGGAGTGAACACTTCTCACAATTTGTATCTGCCAAGACAGCCACCTCACAAAAATGTACGTGTGATACCTGGTAGGATTCTATATATGCATATAAATATACATGTGTGAATAGGCTACAGAAAAGGGTTACAGTAGTGGTTAGCCACTACCTGTTTTCTCAGGAAAGGTCCATCTTCAGAGCTCTCCTGGCATTTGGCCATCCTCACATCATTAGGTACCAAGAAAACTGACTCTGTCCTTGGTAAATCCAAACAAGTGAGCCCACTGGGACTGGGACTGGGACTGCCTCTGGGTGTCTGGCTTCTTGGATACCAAGTTCAGAGAGTTCCATCACCAAGGAAATGAGGTATTTCACATTCTTTGGAACTGAATGAGGTCACTGCCTTGGCAACCACTTTGTCCTAACAGTTGCTTCCAAGGGTACATAAGATGGAGGTTGCCAGAACTTCCTGTGACACTTTCATAAGGTAGAATGTATATCACCATTGGCACCCGGGAACAGCTCTCCACTCAGCCCTGGTTTGGTCCATCTTCTGTACAATAAGAAGAGAGAGAGGCAGATTCAGACACATCCCTTCATCCTGACCAGGTTGTTTGCCATGGAAGATGACTTTTGCTCTCTCAGGTGCTTCATACCTGCCTACAACTTCTCCAGGTACCATTTGTGCATGGACATTTGAGGTTCTCATCAGGTTGAAGGTCCCCAACTTTCCTGTATTGTAAGAACCACTCTGTCTCTGCTCTTCTGTAAATGATTGAGGGAACGGTGTATACTTGGGGTTAAAAACAGGTTTGATTTGGATTACGAGTGATTCTGTGTGATGAATAATGGTATTGGGAACCTGCAATATTTACAAGAATATAGAGGTGAAATATAAGTAGGAAAACAGAAATCTAGGTATGATTTGAAGCCCAGAACGGTTTTGCCCTTGATTGGGATACTTAGCTTTGAATGATGTTCTGCAAAGATGCCTCAGATAATTCCATATACAATGGCATAAGATCTTGTACATTGGATGATTGAATTTAGAAGAGAACATCCAGTCAAAAAGGGATATTCAGTAGGATTAGGAAGATAGTCGGTAGGTTTAGGAAGAAGAGTGAGTATAGGATTTGGACCAAAAGTTCTTTAGCAATAGACTTTCGGTTGTTGAGTGAATGTAAATGTCAGCACATATGAAGAGTCAGTCACTATGTTGAACTGGGGAAAATATGTAGAAAAGCAGATATCAATAGAAACATTACGAAATCAGGCAAAGTATAAAGTGAGTGATAGAATTAGACATTTTCAACAGGGTTGAGTTTGAATATATAAATTACGAAAAAAACAAATATGTAGTCACCAATAGGATTGACAATTGACAGCATTAGGCAACCTGGACATGGATGTTTTTAGAAATCCATGTTCACTTTCCATTTAGGCTTTGGTACAATCATAAGTGTGACCTTTCCATTTTTTGTCCAGAATATTACTGTGATAATGAGGTGACATGAGTATTTCTTTCACCATTTCTGGGAGCAATATATTGAAGATGTAAAATGAGAATCGGGGGTACAAAGAGGTGTACCCTGTTTCTAGGAACATAGAGAAAAAGCATGAATAGACCATACTGTGAATAAATAATATAACTTTTTTGAACTTTAAATAATGAATTGAACTGATATCTGAAAAATTAAAGGAAATCGTATATTGATATACAATCATTCATTCCAACCAGGTATATATGTAATGGAAATATTTGTGTTTTGGTTTATCATGAAGAGTGTGTGAGTTTTGCTTCAAAATGATTATGGAAATTCAAAATAATGTGTTTGGAAAGAAGTCTCATGAAAAGACCAGTCAAGAAACCCTGACAATACATGTGTTCTGAAGCAAGAAGTGGTGAAATTTGAAACAAATGCATATTAATTTGTGAACTTGTGGATGAAATGTATATCCTGTGATGTGCAAAAACTGAAGAAACAATAATGTACCACTGTCGAATACAAATGAATGACAAATTACATATCATGTCCCATAGGAGTCTACTTGCATTGATGTTAGACTGGGTCAGTTACTGTAGAATAATTAGGATTTGTATGCACCTTTCACTGAAGTTAGTTTTCAGTACTAGGAAACAAATATGTATTTCAGGTGGATGAATATTTCTGATTATAATATTGTGAAAAGTGGATTATAAATCCACATACATGAACATGAATGAATTTAGAGAGTGTATATTAGACACATATATTTCATATTTTGAAAAATTTGGAGAGTATAACTATATCTATATCTATACCTATATACACACACACACACACACACACACACACAAACACACACACACACAACTCACAGACATTAAAAATTACCAATATAAATGCCAATCGAAATTCATCAGTAAATATGTATCATCCACAAATGCAAAAATATTTATTTTACTGAACATGAGTTAATGTATAATGTTGTTCTACTAGGACGCTCTCCTATAAGTTGAATTTTCATTTCCAACAGCATTTAGGAGGAGTGAACTCTTCTCACAATTTGTATCTGCCAAGACAGCCACCTCACAAAAATGTACGTGTGATACCTGGTAGGATTCTATATATGCATATAAATATACATGTGTGAATAGACTACAGAAAAAGGAAACAAGAATTCACATATTTGTTAAGTTTAAAACACATGGAGAATATTTCAAATAAATTTGACTAGATTTATAACTCCTACCTTATATAATGCAAATGTCAAGTCCAACTATACAACATGTCTCCTCTGAAGTACTTGTATTTCTACTGTGTTGGGTTAATTTTCTCCATTATATTAGGATGAATAGTCTGAGTCTACTAGGTATGGGTTAGTCAGGGATTCAGTATTTCGAATGGAAAATTGGAAAATGAATCCAATGTGTATGTAAAAATATGCTGCACAAATATCCTCCCGCTCTCATCCAGAACAATGAATTGACATTACCTTCACCCCAAGTAAGACATAATAAAAGGAGAAGAGTTACAAAATCAGTGAATACATATCTGGAATGGAAAATGCTCAGGAGTTCACAACCTTGGAGGTGGTAGAGGAGTTTCCAAAACTAAGGGACAGGGTAAACACTCCACAAACATGGAGCTCTGCTGGCCTAAAACTATTTGAGAAACTGCCTCTGAGCTTCCACACTTGAAATATATCTTGTTTTCAGGAGATTTGGCTTCCTCTGTAGTGAGACCATCAAAGCTGGGTCTGCATCTATGTGACCTGGAGGACATGGTTTCTTATTTTCCAATGAACAAGATGAAGCAGTGCTGAATCCTCTCTTTGTAGGTAAACTGAGGCCACTGGGGACTAAGTGTCTCCCCGTGTGGACTGTGAAGCCATTTGGTCCTCTTCCACTTTTTGTGGTGTTTTTGCTGCTGCACTGTGAGTTTGGTATTTGTTTCACGAAATACTATGAGCTAAACTGGGACACAGTGCTGGAGGGAGTTCTGTCACGTGTGGTGGGTCAGGGTCTGCAAGAGAATGCACCAACTAGGCTCCTATCTCTCACAGCTTGCCCCATTGCCCCCTTGTCCTTATCAACCTGATTGTTAATTTTCCTCTGAAAACTCTGCATATAACAAGATGCCTTTACATATAAGGGTCTGTTGGCTGCACCATGTCAGTTACAAGCCATTTGGAATCCAATGGTAGATCCACATGGCCCTACCACGGATGTTTTATCAAACACCTCCCCACCACTGCTCTAGACCCACTACTCAGCAGGCTCCAAATTTCTGGCATCTCTGTTCTACACCATTTTCATGAAACTCAGTAAATCAAGGCACTGTCTGGTATACTCATGATCAGCAACAGGACATCCAATGTTTCTCCAGTGCCACCTGGTCATAGGAATTTCAAAAATTTCATGGTATTTATCTAGCCATTTTTCAAGCATGAAGTTGGAGGCACTGTGGGTTTCAGTTCATTCAGCAAACATTAAATGGTGAGGAAGCTCATTTCAATGAAATCTCTGGAGAACTCTCACAGGCACGGCTTCTCAAAGAGTGGACAAAAGGTCACATTAGGTCAGGCCCATTGAGGTCTACAATGTGAGGTCCATGTGTGTTTTGACTCTCAACTATGGCTGCCATTTCTTTAAGAATAAAATCATGTGATATCCTTGCTGAGATTCCCAGGCCTCTGTGGAAATCCACCCGGGGCCTAGGTTTCAGTTTCCAAGAGTGACTTTCATGCGTGGCCTCTTAAAATCCCAACAAAATTCATGGCAATGCTTCTCTGAGTTCAGTTCCAAAACCCAGTCTCTAAGGGGAATCACACCAGAGTTCAAGCTCACGTGGACCCAGTCATTTTTTCCAATGCAACACAAATGACCAAAATTAAAACCAAAACACTCCCACATGGCCTTCATCTTATTCCATATAGTCAATCATCTTAACCTCTGGCTGGAGGTTTCCATGAGGGGCGCAGCCCAAGACAGTGTCCAAAATCAGCTCGTTTGCCCCTCATTTGCCTAAAGTCAGGGTAGCCTGGACACCGATTCTCTGAAACAGTAGCGAACAAATAAGCCTGCCATTAATACTTCTTTGTTTCTCCAATTTGAGGCCTACTGATTTTAGGTATCGATTCTTTAGGTGATTTAGAGTCATGCGAAAACACAAGCACCTCTGCAGGGCTTTGAAGAACTCATTTGACCCAAAGAATCCCTATTGTCATTTGATGGAGTGCAGGAACCTAACAGAGGAAGGCAAGAGACTTCATCCACAATGAATGATATTTTTTGCCATTTTGGTTTTGGAAGCTCACGTGGGATCATTCTTAAGATCCATCAGGTGCTGAGAATCTAAGTCACAGCCACACACAGGTCCAAGAGGCTGATAAAGAGCCACAGGTGAGGCCCATTCATTTCCATTGGAAAACTGTTTTCTTCAGGCTTCACAAAGGGGTGGCCTGAGGCAAAGACCTTCCTGACATTCAGTGCAACACAACAATAAGTAAGCAAAAGGCCCAAAGCAGGGTTTCTGCACTGAGACTTTCCTGGTCACACTGATATCTGAGTTTTTTGAGATGCTCGCCATTCTCTTCAGCTATCCAGTACATGGCCATGTCACAGAGCTTGGAGGTGGTACATATTTTGGACACAAATCCATGAGCCTATTCTGGAGAGTGGCCAGAATTCAGGAAGAAAACAACAACTTAGAAAGATAGCAGGTGTTGCACATTGATAAGACAAGCTGCAGTCCATTCATATATTGGGCAGGATGAATTATGGGAAGATTTATACTAGACAGGACACATCCATTAATGCATTCTCTTTTCTAATGTCTACAACAACGGACACAGTGCGATACACAGAAAGAGAAAAACTCGCCATGTCAAATGACTTACTAGAAACTGTCCCCTCCAAACCAAACAAACTGCCTTTTCTATCTATTCTCAGAACATGAGACAAAACAACAAACCCACACCCACTCCCACAAAGGCACCTCCTTCCCCCAAGTACGTCTGTGACTATCCGGAGTGTCCTCTGTCTGGTGGGCCATACTATATTCCCCCGAAATGGCCTGTCTTCTCTCAGATCTTGATTCCTTGACCAACTCTGTGAAGATGTCAGGAAAAAGTGGTTAGCCACTACCTGTTTTTTCAGGAAAGGTCCATCTTCAGAGCTCTCCTGGCATTTGGCCATCCTCACATCATTAGGTACCAAGAAAACTGACTCTGTCCTTGGTAAATCCAAACAAGTGAGCCCACTGGGACTGGGACTGGGACTGCCTCTGGGTGTCTGGCTTCTTGGATACCAAGTTCAGAGAGTTCCATCACCAAGGAAATGAGGTATTTCACATTCTTTGGAACTGAATGAGGTCACTGCCTTGGCAACCACTTTGTCCTAACAGTTGCTTCCAAGGGTACATAAGATGGAGGTTGCCAGAACTTCCTGTGACACTTTCATAAGGTAGAATGTATATCACCATTGGCACCCGGGAACAGCTCTCCACTCAGCCCTGGTTTGGTCCATCTTCTGTACAATAAGAAGAGAGAGAGGCAGATTCAGACACATCCCTTCATCCTGACCAGGTTGTTTGCCATGGAAGATGACTTTTGCTCTCTCAGGTGCTTCAAACCTGCCTACAACTTCTCCAGGTACCATTTGTGCATGGACATTTGAGGTTCTCATCAGGTTGAAGGTCCCCAACTTTCCTGTATTGTAAGAACCACTCTGTCTCTGCTCTTCTGTAAAATGATTGAGGGAACAGTGTATACTTGGGGTTAAAAACAGGTTTGATTTGGATTACGAGTGATTCTGTGTGATGAATAATGGTATTGGGAACCTGCAATATTTACAAGAATATAGAGGTGAAATATAAGTAGGAAAACAGAAATCTAGGTATGATTTGAAGCCCAGAAGGGTTTTGCCCTTGATTGGGATACTTAGCTTTGAATGATGTTCTGCAAAGATGCCTCAGATAATTCCATATACAATGGCATAGGACCTTGTACATTGGATGATTGAATTTAGAAGAGAACATCCAGTCAAAAAGGGATATTCAGTAGGATTAGGAAGATAGTCGGTAGGTTTAGGAAGAAGAGTGAGTATAGGATTTGGACCAAAAGTTCTTTAGCAATAGACTTTCGGTTGTTGATTGAATGTAAATGTCAGCACATATGAAGAGTCAGTCACTATGTTGAACTGGGGAAAATATGTAGAAAAGCAGATATCAATAGAAACATTACGAAATCAGGCAAAGTATAAAGTGAGTATTAGAATTAGACATTTTCAACAGGGTTGAGTTTGAATATATAAATTAGGAAAAAAACAAATATGTAGTCACCAATAGGATTGACAAATGACAGCATTAGGCAACCTGGACATGGATGTTTTTAGAAATCCATGTTCACTTTCCATTTAGGCTTTGGTACAATCATAAGTGTGGCCTTTCCAGTTTTTGTCCAGAATATTACTGTGGTAATGAGGTGACATGAGTATTTCTTTCACCATTTCTGGGAGCAATATATTGAAGATGTAAAATGAGAATCGGGGGTACAAAGAGGTGTACCCTGTTTCTAGGAACATAGAGAAAAAGCATGAATAGACCATACTGTGAATACATAATATAACTTATTTGAACTTTAAATAATGAATTGAACTGATATCTGAAAAATTAAAGGAAATCGTATATTAATATACAATCATTCATTCCAACCAGGTATATATGTAATGGAAATATTTGTGTTTTGGTTTATCATGAAGAGTGTGTGACGTTTGCTTCAAAATGATTATGGAAATTCAAAATAATGTGTTTTGAAAGAAGTCTCATGAAAAGACCAGTCAAGAAACCCTGACAATACATGTGTTCTGAAGCAAGAAGTGGTGAAAGTTGAAACAAATGCATATTAATTTGTGAACTTGTGCATGAAATGTATATCCTGTGATGTGCAAAAACTGAAGAAACAATAATGTACCACTGTCGAATACAAATGAATGACAAATTACATATCATGTCCCATAGGAGTCTACTTGCATTGATGTTAGACTGCGTCTGTTACTGTAGAATAATTAGGATTTGTATGCACCATTCACTGAAGTTAGTTTTCAGTACTAGGAAACAAATATGTATTTCAGGTGGATGAATATTTCTGATTATCATCTTGTGAAAAGTGGATTATAAATCCACATACATGAACATGAATGAATTTAGAGAGTGTATATTAGACACATATATTTCATATTTTGAAAAATTTGGAGAGTATATCTATATCTATATCTATATCTATACACACACACATACACACACACACACACACACACAACTCACAGACATTAAAAAGTACCAATATAAATGCCAATCGAAATTCATCAGTAAATATGTATCATCCACAAATGCAAAAATATTTATTTTACTGAACATAAGTTAATGTATAATGTTGTTCTACTAGGACGCTCTCCTATAAGTTGAATTTTCATTTCCAACAGCATTTAGGAGGAGTGAACTCTTCTCACAATTTGTATCTGCCAAGACAGCCACCTCACAAAAATGTACGTGTGATACCTGGTAGGATTCTATATATGCGTATAAATATACATGTGTGAATAGACTACAGAAAAAGGAAACAAGAATTCACATATTTGTTAAGTTTAAAACACATGGAGAATATTTCAAATAAATTTGACTAGATTTATAACTCCTACCTTATATAATGCAAATGTCAAGTCCAACTATACAACATGTCTCTTCTGAAGTACTTGTATTTCTAATGTGTTGGGTTAATTTTCTCCATTATATTAGGATGAATAGTCTGAGTCTACTAGGTATGGGTTAGTGTCAGGGATTCAGTATTTCGAATGGAAAATTGGAAAATGAATCCAATGTGTATGTAAATATATGCTGCACAAATATCCTCCCGCTCTCATCCAGAACAATGCCTTGACATTACCTTCACCCCAAGTAAGACACAATTAGAGGAGAAGAGTTACAAAATCAGTGAATACATATCTGGAATGGAAAATGCTCAGGAGTTCACAACCTTGGAGGTGGTAGAGGAGTTTCCAAAACTAAGGGACAGGGTAAACACTCCACAAACATGGAGCTCTGCTGGCCTAAAAACTTTTTGAGAAACTGCCTCTGAGCTTCCACACTTGAAATATATTTTGTTTTCAGGAGATTTGGCTTCCTCTGTAGTGAGACCATCAAAGCTGGGTCTGCATCTATGTGACCTGGAGGACATGGTTTCTTATTTTCCAATGAACAAGATGAAGCAGTGCTGAATCCTCTCTTTGTAGGTAAACTGAGGCCACTGGGGACTAAGTGTCTCCCCGTGTGGACTGTGAAGCCATTTGGTCCTCTTCCACTTTTTGTGGTGTTTTTGCTGCTGCACTGTGAGTTTGGTATTTGTTTCACGAAATACTAGGAGCTAAACTGGGACACAGTGCTGGAGGGAGTTCTGTCACGTGTGGTGGGTCAGGGTCTGCAAGAGAATGCACCAACTAGGCTCCTATTCTCACAGCTTGCCCCATTGCCCCCTTGTCCATATCAACCTGATTCTTAATTTTCCTCTGAAAACTCTCCATATAACAAGATGCCTGTACATATAAGGGTCTGCTGGCTGCACCATGTCAGGTACAAGCCATTTGGAATCCAATGGTAGATCCACATGGCCCTACCACGGATGTTTTATCAAACACCTCCCCACCACTGCTCTAGACCCACTACTCAGCAGGCTCCAAATTTCTGGCATCTCTGTTCTACACCATTTTCATGAAACTCAGTAAATCAAGGCACTGTCTGGTATACTCATGATCAGCAACAGGACATCCAATGTTTCTCCAGTGCCACCTGGTCATAGGAATTTCAAAAATTTCATGGTATTTATCTAGCCATTTTTCAAGCATGAAGTTGGAGGCACTGTGGGTTTCAGTTCATTCAGCAAACATTAAATGGTGAGGAAGCTCATTTCAATGAAATCTCTGGAGAACTCTCACAGGCATGGCTTCCCAAAGAGTGGACAAAAGGTCACATTAGGCCAGGCCCATTGAGGTCTACAATGTGAGGTCCATGTGTGTTTTGACTCTCAACTATGGCTGCCATTTCTTTAAGAATAAAATCATGTGATATCCTTGCTGAGATTCCCAGGCCTCTGTGGAAATCCACCCGCGGCCTAGGTCTCAGTTTCCAAGAGCGACTTTCATGCGTGGCCTCTTAAAATCCCAACAAAATTCATGGCAATGCTTCTCTGAGTTCAGTTCCAAAACCCAGTCTCTAAGGGGAATCACACCAGAGTTCAAGCCCACGTGGACCCAGTCATTTTTTCCAATGCCACACAAATGACCAAAATTAAAACCAAAACACTCCCACATGGCCCTCATCTTATTTCATATAGTCAATCATCTTAACCTCTGGCTGGAGGTTTCCATGAGGGGCGCAGCCCAAGACAGTGTCCAAAATCAGCTCGTTTGCCCCTCATTTGTCTAAAGTCAGGGTAGCCTGGACACCGTTTCTGTGAACCAGGAGTGAACAAATAAGCCTGCCGTTAATACTTCTGTGTTTCTCCAATTTGAGCCCTACTGATTTTAGGTATCGATTCTTTAGGTGATTTAGAGTCATGCGAAAACACAAGCAACTCTGCAGGGCTTTGAAGAACTCTTTTGACCCAAAGAATCCCTATTGTCATTTGATGGAGTGCAGGAACCTAACAGAGGAAGGCAAGAGACTTCATTTACAATGAATGAAATTTTTTGTCATTTTGGTTTTGGAAGCTCACATGGGATCATTCTTAAGATCCATCAGGTGCTGAGAATCTAAGTCACAGCCACACACAGGCCCAAGAGGCTGATAAAGACACATCCCTTTCCAAAGCAATTAAGCAAAGAGCCACAGGTGAGGCCCATTCATTTCCATTTGAAAACTGTTTTCTTCAGGCTTCACAAAGGGGTGGCCTGAGGCAAAGACTTTCCTGACATTCAGTGCAACACAACAATAAGTAAGCAAAAGGCCCAAAGCAGGGTTTCTGCACTGAGACTTTCCTGGTCACACTGATATCTGAGTTTTCTGAGATGCTCGCCATTCTCTTCAGCTATCCAGTACATGGCCATGTCACAGAGCTTGGAGGTGGTACATATTTTGGACACAAATCCATGAGCCTATTCTGGAGAGTGGCCAGAATTCAGGAAGAAAACAACAACTTAGAAAGATAGCAGGTGTTGCACATTGATAAGACAAGCTGCAGTCCATTCATATATTGGGCAGGATGAATTATGGGAAGATTTATACTAGACAGGACACATTCATTAATGCATTCTCTTTTCTAATGTCTACAACAACGGACACAGTGGGATACACAGAAACACTCGCCATGTCACAGAGCTTGGAGGTGGTACATATTTTGGACACAAATCCATGAGCCTATTCTGGAGAGTGGCCAGAATTCAGGAAGAAAACTACAACTTAGAAAGATAGCAGGTGTTGCACATCGATAAGACAAGCTGCAGTCCATTCATATATTGGGCATGGGAAGATTTATACTAGACAGGACACATCCATTAATGCATTCTCTTTTCTAATGTCTACAACAACGGACAAAGTGGGATACACAGAACCAGAAACACTCGCCGTGTCAAATGACTTACTAGAAACTGTCCACTCCAAACCAAACAAACCGCCTTTTCTATCTATTCTCAGAACATGAGACAAAACAACAAACCCACACCCACTTCCACAAAAGCACCTCCTTCCCCCAAGTAGGTCTGTGACTATCCGGAGTGTCCTCTGACTGGTGGGCCATACTATGTTCCCCCGAAATGGCCTGTCTTCTCTCAGATCTTGTTTCCTTGACCAACACTGTGAAGATGTCAGGAAAAAGTGTTTTGCCACTACCTGTTTTCTCAGGAAAGGTCCATCTTCAGAGCTCTCCTGGCATTTGGCCATCCTCACATCATTAGGTACCAAGAAAACTGACTCTGTCCTTGGTAAATCCAAACAAGTGAGCCCACTGGGACTGGGACTGCGACTGCCTCTGGGTGCCTGGCTTCTTGGATACCAAGTTCAGAGAGTTCCATCACCAAGGAAATGAGGTATGTCACATTCTTTGGAACTGAATGAGGTCACTGCCTTGGCAACCACTTTGTCCTAACAGTTGTTTCCAAGGGTTACATAAGATGGAGGTTGCCCCTACTTCCTGTGACACTTTCATAAGGTAGAATGTATATCACCATTGGCACCCGGGAACAGCTCTCCACTCATCCCTGGTTCGGTCCATCTTCTATACAATAAGAAGAGAGAGAGGCAGATTCAGACACATCCTTTCATCCTGACCAGGTTGTTTGCCATGGAAGATGACTTTTGCTCTCTCAGGTGCTTCATACCTGCCTACAACTTCTCCAGGTATCATTTGTGCATGGACATTTGAGGTTCTCATCAGGTGGAAGGTCCCCAACTTTCCTGTATTGTAAGAACCACTCTGTCCCTCCTCTTCTGTAAAATGATTGAGGGAACAGTGTATACTTGGGTTTAAAAACAGGTTTGATTTGGGTTACGAGTGATTCTGTGTGATGAATAATGGTATTGGTAACCTGCAATATTTACAAGAATATAGAGGTGAAATATAAGTAGGAAAACAGAAATCTAGGTATGATTTGAAGCCCAGAAGGGTTTTGCCCTTGATTGGGATACTTAGCTTTGAATGATGTTCTGCAAAGGTGCCTCAGATAATTCGATATACAATGGCATAGGACCTTGTACATTGGATGATTGAATTTAGAAGAGAACATCCAGTCAAAAAGGGATATTCAGTAGGATTAGGAAGATAGTCTGTAGGTTTAGGAAGAAGAGTGAGTATAGGATTTGGACCAAAAGTTCTTTAGCAATAGACTTTCGGTTGTTGAGTGAATGTAAATGTCAGCACATATGAAGAGTCAGTCACTATGTTGAACTGGGGAAAATATGTAGAAAAGCAGATATCAATAGAAACATTACGAAATCAGGCAAAGTATAAAGTGAGTGATAGAATTAGACATTTTCAACAGGGTTGAGTTTGAATATATAAATTACGAAAAAAACAAATATGTAGTCACCAATAGGATTGACAATTGACAGCATTAGGCAACCTGGACATGGATGTTTTTAGAAATCCATGTTCACTTTCCATTTAGGCTTTGGTACAATCATAAGTGTGACCTTTCCATTTTTTGTCCAGAATATTACTGTGATAATGAGGTGACATGAGTATTTCTTTCACCATTTCTGGGAGCAATATATTGAAGATGTAAAATGAGAATCGGGGGTACAAAGAGGTGTACCCTGTTTCTAGGAACATAGAGAAAAAGCATGAATAGACCATACAGTGAATAAAAAATATAAATTTTTTGAACTTTAAATAATGAATTGAACTGATATCTGAAAAATTAAAGGAAATCGTATATTGATATACAATCATTCATTCCAACCAGGTATATATGTAATGGAAATATTTGTGTTTTGGTTTATCATGAAGAGTGTGTGAGTTTTGCTTCAAAATGATTATGGAAATTCAAAATAATGTGTTTGGAAAGAAGTCTCACGAAAAGACCAGTCAAGAAACCCTGACAATACATGTGTTCTGAAGCAAGAAGTGGTGAAATTTGAAACAAATGCTTATTAATTTGTGAACTTGTGGATGAAATGTATATCCTGTGATGTGCAAAAACTGAAGAAACAATAATGTACCAGTGTCGAATACAAATGAATGACAAATTACATATCATGTCCCATAGGATTCTACTTGCATTGATGTTAGACTGGGTCAGTTACTGTAGAATAATTAGGATTTGTATGCACCATTCTCTGAAGTTAGTTTTCAGTACTAGGAAACAAATATGTATTTCAGGTGGATGAATATTTCTGATTATCATCTTGTGAAAAGTGGATTATAAATCCACATACATGAACATGAATGAATTTAGAGAGTGTATATTAGACACATATATTTCATATTTTGAAAAATTTGGAGAGTATATCTATATCTATATCTATACACACACACACACACACACACACACACACACACACACACAACTCACAGACATTAAAAAGTACCAATATAAATGCCAATCGAAATTCATCAGTAAATATGTATCATCCACAAATGCAAAAATATTTATTTTACTGAACATGAGTTAATGTATAATGTTGTTCTACTAGGACGCTCTCCTATAGGTTGAATTTTCATTTCCAACAGCATTTAGGAGGAGTGAACTCTTCTCACAATTTGTATCTGCCAAGACAGCCACCTCACAAAAATGTACGTGTGATACCTGGTAGGATTCTATATATGCATATAAATATACATGTGTGAATAGACTACAGAAAAAGGAAACAAGAATTCACATATTTGTTAAGTTTAAAACACATGGAGAATATTTCAAATAAATTTGACTAGATTTATAACTCCTACCTTATATAATGCAAATGTCAAGTCCAACTATACAACATGTCTCCTCTGAAGTACTTGTATTTCTAATGTGTTGGGTTAATTTTCTCCATTATATTAGGATGAATAGTCTGAGTCTACTAGGTATGGGTTAGTGTCAGGGATTCAGTATTTCGAATGGAAAATTGGAAAATGAATCCAATGTGTATGTAAATATATGCTGCACAAATATCCTCCCGCTCTCATCCAGAACAATGCCTTGACATTACCTTCACCCCAAGTAAGACACAATTAGAGGAGAAGAGTTACAAAATCAGTGAATACATATCTGGAATGGAAAATGCTCAGGAGTTCACAACCTTGGAGGTGGTAGAGGAGTTTCCAAAACTAAGGGACAGGGTAAACACTCCACAAACATGGAGCTCTGCTGGCCTAAAAACTTTTTGAGAAACTGCCTCTGAGCTTCCACACTTGAAATATATGTTGTTTTCAGGAGATTTGGCTTCCTCTGTAGTGAGAACATCAAAGCTGGGTCTGCATCTATGTGACCTGGAGGACATGGTTTCTTATTTTCCAATGAACAAGATGAAGCAGTGCTGAATCCTATCTTTGTAAGTAAACTGAGGCCACTGGGGACTAAGTGTCTCCCCGTGTGGACTGTGAAGCCATTTGGTCCTCTTCCACTTTTTGTGGTGTTTTTGCTGCTGCACTGTGAGTTTGATATTTGTTTCACGAAATACTAGGAGCTAACCGGGGACACAGTGCTGGAGGGAGTTCTGTCACGTGTGGTGGGTCAGCGTCTGCAAGAGAATGCACCAACTAGGCTCCTATCTCTCACAGCTTGCCCCATTGCCCCCTTGTCCATATCAACCTGATTCTTAATTTTCTTCTGAAAACTCTCCATATAACAAGATGCCTTTACATATAAGGGTCTGTTGGCTGCACCATGTCAGTTACAAGCCATTTGGAATCCAATGGTAGATCCACATGGCCCTACCACGGATGTTTTATCAAACACCTCCCCACCACTGCTCTAGACCCACTACTCAGCAGGCTCCAAATTTCTGGCATCTCTGTTCTACACCATTTTCATGAAACTCAGTAAATCAAGGCACTGTCTGGTATACTCATGATCAGCAACAGGACATCCAATGTTTCTCCAGTGCCACCTGGTTATAGGAATTTCAAAAATTTCATGGTATTTATCTAGCCATTTTTCAAGCATGAAGTTGGAGGCACTGTGGGTTTCAGTTCATTCAGCAAACATTAAATGGTGAGGAAGCTCATTTCAATGAAATCTCTGGAGAACTCTCACAGGCATGGCTTCCCAAAGAGTGGACAAAAGGTCACATTAGGCCAGGCCCATTGAGGTCTACAATGTGAGGTCCATGTGTGTTTTGACTCTCAAATATGGCTGCCATTTCTTTAAGAATAAAATCATATGATATCCTTGCTGAGATTCCCAGGCCTCTGTGGAAATCCACCCGGGGCCTAGGTCTCAGTTTCCAAGAGCGACTTTCATGCGTGGCCTCTTAAAATCCCAACAAAATTCATGGCAATGCTTCTCTGAGTTCAGTTCCAAAACCCAGTCTCTAAGGGGAATCACACCAGAGTTCACGCCCACGTGGACCCAGTCATTTTTTCCAATGCCACACAAATGACCAAAATTAAAACCAAAACACTCCCACATGGCCCTCATCTTATTTCATATAGTCAATCATCTTAACCTCTGGCTGGAGGTTTCCATGAGGGGCGCAGCCAATGACAGTGTCCAAAATCAGCTCGTTTGCCCCTCATTTGTCTAAAGTCAGGGTAGCCTGGACACCGTTTCTGTGAACCAGGAGTGAACAAATAAGCCTGCCGTTAATACTTCTGTGTTTCTCCAATTTGAGGCCTACTGATTTTAGGTATCGATTCTTTAGGTGATTTAGAGTCATGCGAAAACACAAGCACCTCTGCAGGGCTTTGAAGAACTCATTTGACCCAAAGAATCCCTATTGTCTTTTGATGGAGTGCAGGAACCTAACAGAGGAAGGCAAGAGACTTCATCCACAATGAATGAAATTTTTTGCCATTTTGGTTTTGGAAGCTCACATGGGATCATTCTTAAGATACATCAGGTGCTGAGAATCTAAGTCACAGCCACACACAGGCCCAAGAGGCTGATAAAGACACATCCCTTTCCAAAGCAATTAAGCAAAGAGCCACAGGTGAGGCCCATTCATTTCCATTTGAAAACTGTTTTCTTCAGGCTTCACAAAGGGGTGGCCTGAGGCAAAGACCTTCTTGACATTCAGTGCAACACAACAATAAGTAAGCAAAAGGCCCAAAGCAGGGTTTCTGCACTGAGACTTTCCTGGTCACACTGATATCTGAGTTTTCTGAGATGCTCGCCATTCTCTTCAGCTATCCAGTACATGGCCATGTCACAGAGCTTGGAGGTGGTACATATTTTGGACACAAATCCATGAGCCTATTCTGGAGAGTGGCCAGAATTCAGGAAGAAAACAACAACTTAGAAAGATAGCAGGTGTTGCACATCGATAAGACAAGCTGCAGTCCATTCATATATTGGGCAGGATGAATTATGGTATGATTTATACTAAACAGGACACATCCATTAATGCATTCTCTTCTAATGTCTACAACAACGGACACAGTGGGATACACAGAAAGAGAAACACTCGCCATGTCAAATGACTTACTAGAAACTGCCCACTCCAAACCAAACAAACCGCCTTTCCTATCTATTCTGAGAACATGAGACAAAACAACAAACCCACACCCACTCCCACAAAGGCACCTCCTTCCCCCAAGTAGGTCTGTGACTATCCGGAGTGTCCTCTGACTGGTGGGCCATACTATGTTCCCCCGAAATGGCCTGTCTTCTCTCAGATCTTGTTTCCTTGACCAACTCTGTGAAGATGTCAGGAAAAAGTGGTTTGCCACTACCTGTTTTCTCAGGAAAGGTCCATCTTCAGAGCTCTCCTGGCATTTGGCCATCCTCACATCATTAGGTACCAAGAAAACTGACTCTGTCCTTGGTAAATCCAAACAAGTGAGCCCACTGGGACTGGGACTGCAACTGCCTCTGGGTGCCTGGCTTCTTGGATACCAAGTTCAGAGAGTTCCATCACCAAGGAAATGAGGTATGTCACATTCTTTGGAACTGAATGAGGTCACTGCCTTGGCAACCACTTTGTCCTAACAGTTGCTTCAAAAGGTAACATAAAATGGAGGTTGCCCCCGCTTCCTGTGACAGTTTCATAAGGTAGAATGTATATCACCATTGGCACCCGGGAACAGCTCTCCACTCATCCCTGGTTTGGTCCATCTTCTCTACAATAAGAAGAGAGAGATTCAGATTCAGACACATCCCTTCATCCTGACCAGGTTGTTTGCCATGGAAGATGACTTTTGCTCTCTCAGGTGCTTCATACCTGCCTACAACTTCTCCAGGTATCATTTGTGCATGGACATTTGAGGTTCTCATCAGGTGGAAGGTCCCCAACTTTCTTGTATTGTAAGAACCACTCTGTCCCTGCTCTTCTGTAAAATGATTGAGGGAACAGTGTATACTTGGGGTTAAAAACAGGTTTGATTTGGGTTACGAGTGATTCTGTGTGATGAATAATTGTATTGGTAACCTGCAATATTTACAAAAATATAGAGGTGAAATATAAGTAGGAAAACAGAAATCTAGGTATGATTTGAAGCCCAGAACGGTTTTGCCCTTGATTGGGATACTTAGCTTTGAATGATGTTCTGCAAAGATGCCTCAGATAATTCCATATACAATGGCATAAGATCTTGTACATTGGATGATTGAATTTAGAAGAGAACATCCAGTCAAAAAGGGATATTCAGTAGGATTAGGAAGATAGTCGGTAGGTTTAGGAAGAAGAGTGAGTATAGGATTTGGACCAAAAGTTCTTTAGCAATAGACTTTCGGTTGTTGAGTGAATGTAAATGTCAGCACATATGAAGAGTCAGTCACTATGTTGAACTGGGGAAAATATGTAGAAAAGCAGATATCAATAGAAACATTACGAAATCAGGCAAAGTATAAAGTGAGTGATAGAATTAGACATTTTCAACAGGGTTGAGTTTGAATATATAAATTAGGAAAAAAACAAATATGTAGTCACCAATAGGATTGACAATTGACAGCATTAGGCAACCTGGACATGGATGTTTTTAGAAATCCATGTTCACTTTCCATTTAGGCTTTGTTACAATCATAAGTGTGACCTTTCCATTTTTTGTCCAGAATATTACTGTGATAATGAGGTGACATGAGTATTTCTTTCACCATTTCTGGGAGCAATATATTGAAGATGTAAAATGAGAATCGGGGGTACAAAGAGGTGTACCCTGTTTCTAGGAACATAGAGAAAAAGCATGAATAGACCATACAGTGAATAAAAAATATAAATTTTTTGAACTTTAAATAATGAATTGAACTGATATCTGAAAAATTAAAGGAAATCGTATATTGATATACAATCATTCATTCCAACCAGGTATATATGTAATGGAAATATTTGTGTTTTGGTTTATCATGAAGAGTGTGTGAGTTTTGCTTCAAAATGATTATGGAAATTCAAAATAATGTGTTTGGAAAGAAGTCTCACGAAAAGACCAGTCAAGAAACCCTGACAATACATGTGTTCTGAAGCAAGAAGTGGTGAAATTTGAAACAAATGCTTATTAATTTGTGAACTTGTGGATGAAATGTATATCCTGTGATGTGCAAAAACTGAAGAAACAATAATGTACCAGTGTCGAATACAAATGAATGACAAATTACATATCATGTCCCATAGGATTCTACTTGCATTGATGTTAGACTGGGTCAGTTACTGTAGAATAATTAGGATTTGTATGCACCATTCTCTGAAGTTAGTTTTCAGTACTAGGAAACAAATATGTATTTCAGGTGGATGAATATTTCTGATTATCATCTTGTGAAAAGTGGATTATAAATCCACATACATGAACATGAATGAATTTAGAGAGTGTATATTAGACACATATATTTCATATTTTGAAAAATTTGGAGAGTATATCTATATCTATATCTATACACACACACACACACACACACACACACACACACACACACACAACTCACAGACATTAAAAAGTACCAATATAAATGCCAATCGAAATTCATCAGTAAATATGTATCATCCACAAATGCAAAAATATTTATTTTACTGAACATGAGTTAATGTATAATGTTGTTCTACTAGGACGCTCTCCTATAGGTTGAATTTTCATTTCCAACAGCATTTAGGAGGAGTGAACTCTTCTCACAATTTGTATCTGCCAAGACAGCCACCTCACAAAAATGTACGTGTGATACCTGGTAGGATTCTATATATGCATATAAATATACATGTGTGAATAGACTACAGAAAAAGGAAACAAGAATTCACATATTTGTTAAGTTTAAAACACATGGAGAATATTTCAAATAAATTTGACTAGATTTATAACTCCTACCTTATATAATGCAAATGTCAAGTCCAACTATACAACATGTCTCCTCTGAAGTACTTGTATTTCTAATGTGTTGGGTTAATTTTCTCCATTATATTAGGATGAATAGTCTGAGTCTACTAGGTATGGGTTAGTGTCAGGGATTCAGTATTTCGAATGGAAAATTGGAAAATGAATCCAATGTGTATGTAAATATATGCTGCACAAATATCCTCCCGCTCTCATCCAGAACAATGCCTTGACATTACCTTCACCCCAAGTAAGACACAATTAGAGGAGAAGAGTTACAAAATCAGTGAATACATATCTGGAATGGAAAATGCTCAGGAGTTCACAACCTTGGAGGTGGTAGAGGAGTTTCCAAAACTAAGGGACAGGGTAAACACTCCACAAACATGGAGCTCTGCTGGCCTAAAAACTTTTTGAGAAACTGCCTCTGAGCTTCCACACTTGAAATATATGTTGTTTTCAGGAGATTTGGCTTCCTCTGTAGTGAGAACATCAAAGCTGGGTCTGCATCTATGTGACCTGGAGGACATGGTTTCTTATTTTCCAATGAACAAGATGAAGCAGTGCTGAATCCTATCTTTGTAAGTAAACTGAGGCCACTGGGGACTAAGTGTCTCCCCGTGTGGACTGTGAAGCCATTTGGTCCTCTTCCACTTTTTGTGGTGTTTTTGCTGCTGCACTGTGAGTTTGATATTTGTTTCACGAAATACTAGGAGCTAACCGGGGACACAGTGCTGGAGGGAGTTCTGTCACGTGTGGTGGGTCAGCGTCTGCAAGAGAATGCACCAACTAGGCTCCTATCTCTCACAGCTTGCCCCATTGCCCCCTTGTCCATATCAACCTGATTCTTAATTTTCTTCTGAAAACTCTCCATATAACAAGATGCCTTTACATATAAGGGTCTGTTGGCTGCACCATGTCAGTTACAAGCCATTTGGAATCCAATGGTAGATCCACATGGCCCTACCACGGATGTTTTATCAAACACCTCCCCACCACTGCTCTAGACCCACTACTCAGCAGGCTCCAAATTTCTGGCATCTCTGTTCTACACCATTTTCATGAAACTCAGTAAATCAAGGCACTGTCTGGTATACTCATGATCAGCAACAGGACATCCAATGTTTCTCCAGTGCCACCTGGTTATAGGAATTTCAAAAATTTCATGGTATTTATCTAGCCATTTTTCAAGCATGAAGTTGGAGGCACTGTGGGTTTCAGTTCATTCAGCAAACATTAAATGGTGAGGAAGCTCATTTCAATGAAATCTCTGGAGAACTCTCACAGGCATGGCTTCCCAAAGAGTGGACAAAAGGTCACATTAGGCCAGGCCCATTGAGGTCTACAATGTGAGGTCCATGTGTGTTTTGACTCTCAAATATGGCTGCCATTTCTTTAAGAATAAAATCATATGATATCCTTGCTGAGATTCCCAGGCCTCTGTGGAAATCCACCCGGGGCCTAGGTCTCAGTTTCCAAGAGCGACTTTCATGCGTGGCCTCTTAAAATCCCAACAAAATTCATGGCAATGCTTCTCTGAGTTCAGTTCCAAAACCCAGTCTCTAAGGGGAATCACACCAGAGTTCACGCCCACGTGGACCCAGTCATTTTTTCCAATGCCACACAAATGACCAAAATTAAAACCAAAACACTCCCACATGGCCCTCATCTTATTTCATATAGTCAATCATCTTAACCTCTGGCTGGAGGTTTCCATGAGGGGCGCAGCCAATGACAGTGTCCAAAATCAGCTCGTTTGCCCCTCATTTGTCTAAAGTCAGGGTAGCCTGGACACCGTTTCTGTGAACCAGGAGTGAACAAATAAGCCTGCCGTTAATACTTCTGTGTTTCTCCAATTTGAGGCCTACTGATTTTAGGTATCGATTCTTTAGGTGATTTAGAGTCATGCGAAAACACAAGCACCTCTGCAGGGCTTTGAAGAACTCATTTGACCCAAAGAATCCCTATTGTCTTTTGATGGAGTGCAGGAACCTAACAGAGGAAGGCAAGAGACTTCATCCACAATGAATGAAATTTTTTGCCATTTTGGTTTTGGAAGCTCACATGGGATCATTCTTAAGATACATCAGGTGCTGAGAATCTAAGTCACAGCCACACACAGGCCCAAGAGGCTGATAAAGACACATCCCTTTCCAAAGCAATTAAGCAAAGAGCCACAGGTGAGGCCCATTCATTTCCATTTGAAAACTGTTTTCTTCAGGCTTCACAAAGGGGTGGCCTGAGGCAAAGACCTTCTTGACATTCAGTGCAACACAACAATAAGTAAGCAAAAGGCCCAAAGCAGGGTTTCTGCACTGAGACTTTCCTGGTCACACTGATATCTGAGTTTTCTGAGATGCTCGCCATTCTCTTCAGCTATCCAGTACATGGCCATGTCACAGAGCTTGGAGGTGGTACATATTTTGGACACAAATCCATGAGCCTATTCTGGAGAGTGGCCAGAATTCAGGAAGAAAACAACAACTTAGAAAGATAGCAGGTGTTGCACATCGATAAGACAAGCTGCAGTCCATTCATATATTGGGCAGGATGAATTATGGTATGATTTATACTAAACAGGACACATCCATTAATGCATTCTCTTCTAATGTCTACAACAACGGACACAGTGGGATACACAGAAAGAGAAACACTCGCCATGTCAAATGACTTACTAGAAACTGCCCACTCCAAACCAAACAAACCGCCTTTCCTATCTATTCTGAGAACATGAGACAAAACAACAAACCCACACCCACTCCCACAAAGGCACCTCCTTCCCCCAAGTAGGTCTGTGACTATCCGGAGTGTCCTCTGACTGGTGGGCCATACTATGTTCCCCCGAAATGGCCTGTCTTCTCTCAGATCTTGTTTCCTTGACCAACTCTGTGAAGATGTCAGGAAAAAGTGGTTTGCCACTACCTGTTTTCTCAGGAAAGGTCCATCTTCAGAGCTCTCCTGGCATTTGGCCATCCTCACATCATTAGGTACCAAGAAAACTGACTCTGTCCTTGGTAAATCCAAACAAGTGAGCCCACTGGGACTGGGACTGCAACTGCCTCTGGGTGCCTGGCTTCTTGGATACCAAGTTCAGAGAGTTCCATCACCAAGGAAATGAGGTATGTCACATTCTTTGGAACTGAATGAGGTCACTGCCTTGGCAACCACTTTGTCCTAACAGTTGCTTCCAAGGGTAACATAAAATGGAGGTTGCCCCCGCTTCCTGTGACAGTTTCATAAGGTAGAATGTATATCACCATTGGCACCCGGGAACAGCTCTCCACTCATCCCTGGTTTGGTCCATCTTCTCTACAATAAGAAGAGAGAGATTCAGATTCAGACACATCCCTTCATCCTGACCAGGTTGTTTGCCATGGAAGATGACTTTTGCTCTCTCAGGTGCTTCATACCTGCCTACAACTTCTCCAGGTATCATTTGTGCATGGACATTTGAGGTTCTCATCAGGTGGAAGGTCCCCAACTTTCTTGTATTGTAAGAACCACTCTGTCCCTGCTCTTCTGTAAAATGATTGAGGGAACGGTGTATACTTGGGGTTAAAAACAGGTTTGATTTGGGTTACGAGTGATTCTGTGTGATGAATAATTGTATTGGTAACCTGCAATATTTACAAAAATATAGAGGTGAAATATAAGTAGGAAAACAGAAATCTAGGTATGATTTGAAGCCCAGAAGGGTTTTGCCCTTGATTGGGATACTTAGCTTTGAATGATGTTCTGCAAAGATGCCTCAGATAATTCGATATACAATGGCATAGGACCTTGTACATTGGATGATTGAATTTAGAAGAGAACATCCAGTCAAAAAGGGATATTCAGTAGGATTAGGAAGATAGTCGGTAGGTTTAGGAAGAAGAGTGAGTATAGGATTTGGACCAAAAGTTCTTTAGCAATAGACTTTCGGTTGTTGAGTGAATGTAAATGTCAGCACATATGAAGAGTCAGTCACTATGTTGAACTGGGGAAAATATGTAGAAAAGCAGATATCAATAGAAACATTACGAAATCAGGCAAAGTATAAAGTGAGTGATAGAATTAGACATTTTCAACAGGGTTGAGTTTGAATATATAAATTAGGAAAAAAACAAATATGTAGTCACCAATAGGATTGACAATTGACAGCATTAGGCAACCTGGACATGGATGTTTTTAGAAATCCATGTTCACTTTCCATTTAGGCTTTGGTACAATCATAAGTGTGACCTTTCCATTTTTTGTCCAGAATATTACTGTGATAATGAGGTGACATGAGTATTTCTTTCACCATTTCTGGGAGCAATATATTGAAGGTGTAAAATGAGAATCGGGGGTACAAAGAGGTGTACCCTGTTTCTAGGAACATAGAGAAAAAGCATGAATAGACCATACTGTGAATAAATAATATAACTTTTTTGAACTTTAAATAATGAATTAACTGATATCTGAAAAATTAAAGGAAATCATATATTGATATAGAATCATTAATTCCAACCAGGTATATATCTAATGGAAATATTAGTGTTTTGGTTTATTATGAAGAGTGTGTGAGTTTTGCTTCAAAATGATTATGGAAATTCAAAATAATGTGTTTGGAAAGAAGTCTCATGAAAAGACCAGTCAAGAAACCCTGACAATACATGTGTTCTGAAGCAAGATGATTAAAGTTGAAACAAATGCTTATTAATTTGTGAACTTGTGGATGAAATGTATATCCTGTGATGTGCAAAAACTGAAGAAACAATAATGTACCAGTGTCGAATACAAATGAATGACAAATTACATATCATGTCCCATAGGAGTCTACTTGCATTGATGTTAGACTTGGTCAGTTACTGTAGAATAATTAGGATTTGTATGCACCATTCTCTGAAGTTAGTTTTCAGTACTAGGAAACAAATATGTATTTCAGGTGGATGAATATTTCTGATTATCATCTTGTGAAAAGTTGATTATAAATCCACATACATGAACATGAATGAATATAGAGTGTGTATATTAGACACATATATTTCATATTTTGAAAAATTTGCAGAGTATATCTATATCTATATCTATATCTATATACACACACACACACACACACACACACACACACACACAACACTCACAGACATTAAAAAGTACCAACATAAATGCCAATCGAAATTCATCAGTAAATATGTATCATCCACAAATGCAAAAATATTTATTTTACTGAACATGAGTTAATGTATAATGTTGTTCTACTAGGACTCTCTCCTATAGGTTGAATTTTCATTTCCAACAGCATTTAGGAGGAGTGAACTCTTCTCACAATTTGTATCTGCCAAGACAGCCACCTCACAAAAATGTACGTGTGATACCTGGTAGGATTCTATATATGCATATAAATATACATGTGTGAATAGGCTACAGAAAAGGGAAACAAGAATTCACATATTTGTTAAGTTTAAAAACACATGGAGAATATTTCAATTAAAATTTGACTAGATTTATAACTCCTACCTTATATAATGGAAATGTCAAGTCCAACTATACAACATGTCTCTGGAGAACCTTTGGATGTCCTGTTGTTTATCATGAGTATACTAGACAGTGCCTTGATTGACTGTGTTTCATGAAAATGATCTAGAACAGACATGCCAGTAAGTTGGTGCCTGCTGAGTAGTGTGCCTAGAGCAGTGATGTGTATGTGTGTCATAATACATTTCTGATGTGGCCATATGGATTTGCCATTGGCTTCCAAATGGGTTGTGACTGACATGGTGAGGCCAGCAGACACTAATATGTAAGGGCGTCTTGTTATATGGAGAGGTTTCATGGCAATGTTAAGAATCAGGTTGCAATAGACATGGGAAAAAGCTATGTGGGATAGAAGCCTGGTTGGTGCATTCTCCTGCAGACCCTGACCAACCACATGTGGCAGAACTCCATCCAGCACTGTGTCCCTTTTGAACTCCTTGTATTTCGTGAAGCAAATACCAAACTACCAATGCAGGAGAAAGAAAAACCATGAAAAAGTGGAGGATGACCAAATGGCTTCACAGCCCAGATGGGGAGAGACTTAGCACGCACTGGTCACATTTTACTTAAAAGAAGGAATTCACCACTGCTGCCTCATGTTCAGTAGAAAATAAGAAACCATGTCCTCCAGGTCACATAGAATCAGACCCAGCTTTGATGGTCTCACGACAAAGGAAGCTAAAGCTCCTGAAAACAACATATATTTCAAGTGCCCAACCTCAGAGGCAGTTTATCAAGAAGTCCTTTAGGCCAGCAGAGCTCCATGTTTGTGGAGTTTTTAACCTGTCCCTTACTAATGGAAACTTCTCTACCACATCCAAGGTTGTGAACTCCTGAGCATTTTCCATTCCAGTTATATATTCACAGATTTTATAACTCTTCTCCACTAATTGTGTCTTACTTGGGGTGAAGGTAATGTCAAGGCATTGTTCTGGATGAGAGAGGGAAAATATTTTGTGTAGCACATATTTGATAGACATTGGATTCTTTTTCCTATTTTCCATTCAAAATACTGAATCCCTGACACTAACACATACCCTACTAGACTCTGACTACTAATCCTAATATGATGGAGAAACATAACCCAAATAGAACAGAAATACAAGTAGGTCAGAGGAGGCATGGTGTATTTTTGAACTTTTCTTTTGCATAATAAATGGTAGGTGTTATAAATCTAGTGAATTTTTATTTGGAATAGTTTTTCATGTGTTTTTAAAATTAACAAATATGTGAATCCCTGCCTCCCTTTCTCTCTAGCCTATACAGCACATGTATTTTTATATGTACATATAGAATCCTACCTGGTATCACACGTACATTTTTGTGAGGTTGCTGACTCGGCAGATATAAATTGTGTGAAGAGACTACCCCTCTTAAACGCTGTTGGAACTAAAAATTCAACCTATGGGTGAGCTTCCTAGTACAACAACATTATACATAATTCCATGTTCAGTAAAGTATATATTTTTGCATCAGTAGATGTTATATATTTCATTATAAATTTCATTTGGCATATATTGCTACTTTTTTATGTTTCTCTGTGTGTTTTTTTTGGTGTATATATATATATATATACTCTCCTGATTTATCAAAACATGAAATATATGTGTCTTATATACACTCTCTACATTCATACATTCATTCATGTTCATGCATGAGGAAATATAATCAACTTTTCTCAAGATTATTATTGGAAATATTCATCCACCTGAAATACATATTTGTTTCCTTGTACTGACAACTCACTTCTGTGAATGGTGCATACAAATCCTAATAATTCTACAGTATCTGACCCAGTTTAACATCAATGCAAGTAGATTCCTATGGGACATGATGTGTATTTTGACGTTCATTTATATTCCACACTGCTACATTAATATTTCTGCAGTTTTTGCACATCATAGGATATATATTTCATCCACAAGTTCACAACTTTATAGGTATTTTTTCACTTTTAATCATTTCCTGCTTCAGAACACATGTATTCCTCCCGGTTTCTTGACTGGTCTTTTCATGAGACTTCTCTGCAAACACATTTTTTTTTAATTTCATAATCAGTTTTGAAGCAAAACTCACACACTTTTCATGATAAACCATAAATCTAATATCACCATTAGATGCATAACTGTTTGGAATGGATGATTGTATATCAATATTAGGTTTCCTCTATATTTTCAGAAATCAATTCAATCCATTATTTAAAGTTCGAACCAGTTATATTATTTATTCACAGTATGGTCTATTCATGCATTATCTCTATATTCATAGGCACAAGGTACACCTATTTGTACCCCCAATTAATTTATACGTCTTCAAAATATTGCTTTCCTACATATTTTACCCAGTTCATCATTGTGACTGACTCTTCACATGTGCTGACATTTACATTCACTCTCTACCTGAAACCCTATTGCTAAAGAACTTTTGGTCCAAATCCTATACTCACTCTTTTATCTAAACCCACCGACTATTTTCCTAATCCTACCGAATATCCCTTTTTGACTGGATGTTCTCTTCCACATTCAATCATCCAAATTAGAAGGTCCTATGCCATAGTATATTGATTTAACTGAGACAACTGTGCAGGACATAAATCAATGCTAAGTATCCCAATCAAGGGCCCAATGCCCTTCTGGGCTTCAAAACTTACCTAGATTTCTGTTTTCATACTTATATTTTACCTATATATTCATATAAATATCGCAGGTTCCTAATACAAATATTCATTCCAGAGAATGATTCCTAACCCAAATTGAACATGTTATTAACCCTAACCATACACTTTTCCCTCAATCTAATTTTACAGAAGAGCAGGGACAGAGTTGGTCTTACAAAACAGGAATATAGGCGATCTTCCAGCTGCTGAAAACCTAAAAGGTCCATGCTGAAATGATCCTTGGAGAAGATGTAGGCATCTATGAAGGACATGAGAGAGCAAAAGTCATCTTCCATGGCAAACAACCTGGTCAGGTTGATGGGATGTGTCTGAATTAGCCTCTCTCTTCCTAATGTAGAGAAGATGGACCAAACCATGCCTGTGTGGAGAGCTGTTCCCCAGTGCCTATGGTTGATATACCATTCTAACATATGAATGAGTCACAGCAAGTAGAGGCAGCCTCCATCTTTTGGGAACCATGTAAGCAACTGTTAAAACAAAGTGGTTTCCAAGGCAGTGACTTCATTCAGATCTTGAAGAAAGTGACATCACCTTACAGTTTTGGTAATGAAAGTCTGTGATCTTGGGATCCAGGAAACCAGGCACACAGAGTCAAACCCACTCCATGTCCCAGTGGGCTAACTTGTTTGGATTTAACAAGACAGAGTTACTCTTTCTTTGTACCTACTGATGTGAGGACAGCCAAATGCCTGGAAACTATGAAGACTGGCCTTTCCAGAGAAAGCAGGTAGTTTCTCACCATGGGCTCCTGACAACTTCACAGAGTTGGCCAAAGAGAACAGATTGGAGACGGGACACGCCATTTTGGGGGAACATAGTATGGCCCACAAGTCAGAGGACACTCCGGATAGTCACAGACCTACTTGGGGAAAGGAGGTGACTTTTGGGGTGTGAGTGTGAGTTTGTGGTTTTGTCTCATGTTCTGAGAATAGTTAGGAAAGCTGGTTTGTTTGTTTTGGAGTGGACTGTGTCTAGTAAGTCCTTTGACAAAGTGAGTGTTTCTGTGTCTATATATCATACTGTGTCCGTGATTGTAGACATTAGAAAAGAGAATGCATCAATGGATGTGTCCTGTCTACAAGAAAGCTTCAAAGCATTCATCCTGTGCAATTAATGAATGGGCTGCAGGTTGCCGTATGGATGGGCAACTCCTGCCATCTTTCTAAATTCCTGTTTTCTTCCTGAATTCTGGACACTCTCCAGAATACGCTCATGATTTTGTGTCCAAGATATGTACCACCTCCATCTCTGTGACATGGCCATGTACTGGATAGCTGAAGGGAATGGCGAGTATCTCAGAAAACTCAGATATCAGTATGCCCAAGAAAGTCTCAGTGGAGAAACCCTGCTTTGGGCCTTTTGCTTACCTATTCTGTTGCCCTGAATGTCAGGAAGGTCTTTGCCTCAGGCCACACTTTGTGAAGCCTGCAGAAAATAGTTTTCAAATGGAAAAGAATGGTCATTACCTGTGCCTCTTTGCTTAATTGCTTTGGAAATGGATGTTTCTGAATCAGCCTCTCAGCCCTATGTGAGGCTGTGGCTTAGATTCACAGCACATGATGGGTCTAAAGAAAAATCCCATGTGTGCATCCCAAACCAAAATGGGCAAAAGAGCTGTCAGAGTGGTTCTTACAATACAGGAAAGTTGGGGACCTTCCACCTGATGAGAACCTCAAATGTCCATGCACAAATGATACCTGGAGAAGTTGTAGGCAGGTATGAAGCACCTGAGAGAGCAAAAGTCATCTTCCATGGCAAACAACCTGGTCAGGATGAAGGGATGTGTCTGAATCTGAATCTCTCTGTTCTTATTGTAGAGAAGATGGACCTAACCAGGCCTGAGTGGAGAGCTGTTCCCGGGTGCCAATGGTTGATATACATTCTACCTTATGAAAGTGTCACAGGAAGTAGGGGCAACCTCCATCTTATGTTACCCTTGGAAGCAACTGTTAGGACAAAGTGGTTGCCAAGGCAGTGACCTCATTCAGTTCCAAAGAATGTGACATACCTCATTTCCTTGGTGATGGAACTCTCTGAACTTGGTATCCAAGAAGCCAGGCACCAGAGGCAGTCCCAGTCCCAGTCCCAGTGGGCTCACTTGTTTGGATTTACCAAGGACAGAGTCAGTTTTCTTGGTACCTAATGATGTGAGGATGGCCAAATGCCAGGAGAGCTCTGAAGATGGACCTTTCCTGAGAAAACAGGTAGTGGCTAACCACTTTTTCCTGACATCTTCACAGAGTTGGTCAAGGAAAGAATGTCTGAGAGAAGACAGGCCATTTCGGGGGAACATAGTATGGCCCACCAGTCAGAGGACACTCCGGATAGTCACAGACCTACTTGGGGCAAGGAGGTGCCTTTGTGGGAGTGGGTGTGGGTTTGTTGTTTTGTCTCATGTTCTGAGAATAGATAGGATAGGCGGTTTGTTTGGTTTGGAGTGGACAGTTTCTAGTAAGTCATTTGACACGGCGAGTGTTTCTGTTTCTGTGTATCCCACTGTGTCTGTTGTTGTAGACATTAGAAAAGAGAATGCATTAATGGATGTGTCCTGTCTAGTATAAATCTTCCCATAATTCATCCTGCCCAATATATGAATGGACTGCAGCTTGTCTTATCGATGTGCAACACCTGCTATCTTTCTAAGTTGTTGTTTTCTTCCTGAATTCTGGCCACTCTCCAGAATAGGCTCATGGATTTGTGTCCAAAATATGTACCACTGCCAAGCTCTGTGACATGGCCATGTACTGGATAGCTGAAGAGAATGGCGAGCATCTCAGAAAACTCAGATATCAGTGTGACCAGAAAAATCTCAGTGAAGAAACCCTGCTTTGGGCCTTTTGCTTACTTATTGTTGTGTTGCACTGAATGTCAGGAAGGTCTTTGCCTCATGCCACCCCTTTGTGAAGCCTGAAGAAAACAGTTTTCAAATGGAAATGAATGGGCCTCACCTGTGGCTCTTTGCTTAATTGCTTTGGAAAGAGATGTGTCTTTATCAGCCTTTGGACCTGTGTGTGGCTGTGACTTAGATTCTCAGCACCTGATGGATCTTAAGAATGATCCCATGTGAGCTTCCAAAACCAAAATGGCAAAAAATATCATTCATTGTGGATGAAGTCTCTTGCCTTCCTCTGTTAGGTTCCTGCACTCCATCAAATGAGAATAGGGATTCTTTGGGTCAAATGAGTTCTTCAAAGCCCTGCAGAGGTGCTTGTGTTTTCACATGACTCGAAATCACCTAAAGAATTGATACCTAACATCAGTAGGCCTGAAATTGGAGAAACAAAGAAGTATTAAAGGCAGGCTTATTTGTTCACTCCTGGTTCACAGAAACGGTGTCCAGGCTACCCTGACTTTAGGCAAATGAGGGGCAAAGGAGCTGAATTTGGACACTGTCTTGGGCTGCGCCCCTCATGGAAACCTCCAGCCAGAGGTTAAGATGATTGACTATATGGAATAAGATGAGGGCCATGTGGGAGTGTTTTGGTTTTGATTTTGGTCATTTGTGTGGCATTGGAAAAAATGACTGGGTACACGTGGGGTTGAACTCTGGTGTGATTCCCCTTAGAGACTGGATTTTGGAAGTGAACTCAGAGAAGCATTGCCATGAATTTTGTTGGGATTTTAAGAGGCCACGCATGAAAGTCGCTCTTGGAAACTGAGACCTAGGCCCCGGGTGGATTTCCACAGAGGCCTGGGAATCTCAGCAAGGATATCACATGATTTTATTCTTAAAGAAATGGCAGCCATAGTTGAGAGTCAAAACACACATGGACCTCACATTGTAGACCTCAATGGGCCTGGCCTAATGTGACCGTTTGTCCACTCTTTTTGAAGCCGTGCCTGTGAGAGTTCTCCAGAGATTTCATTGAAATGAGCTTCCTCACCATTTAATGTTTGCTGAATGAACTGAAATCCACAGTGCCTCCAAAATCATGCTTGAAAAATGGCTAGATAAATACCATGAAATTTTTGAAATTCCTATGACCAGGTGGCACTGGAGAAACATTGCATGTCCTGTTGCTGATCATGATTATACCAGACAGTGCCTTGACTTACTGAGTTTCATGAAAATGGTGTAGAACAGAGATGCCAGTAAGTTGGAGCCTGCTGAGTAGTGGGTCTAGAGCAGTGGTGGGGAGGTGTTTGAGAAAACATCCGTGGTAGGGCCATGTGGATCTACCATTGGATTCCAAATGACTTGTAACTGACATGGTGCAGCCAGCAGACCCTTGTATGTAAAGGCATCTTGTTACATGGAGAGTTTTCAGAGGAAAATTAAGAATCAGGTTGATATGGACAAGGGGGCAATGGGGCAAGCTGTGAGAGATAGGAGCCTAGTTGGTGCATTCTCTTGCAGACCCTGACCCACCACACGTGACAGAACTCCCTCCAGCACTGTGTCCCAGTTTAGCTCCTAGTATTTCGTGAAACAAATACCAAACTCACAGTGCAGCAGCAAAAACACCACAAAAAGTGGAAGAGGACCAAATGGCTTCACAGTCCACACGGGGAGACACTTAGTCCCCAGTGGCCTCAGTTTACCTACAAAGAGAGGATTCAGCACTGCTTCATCTAGTTCATTGGAAATAAGAAACCATGTCCTCCAGGTCACATAGATTCAGACCCAGCTTTGATGGTCTCACTACAAAGGAAGCCAAATCTCCTGAAAACAACATATATTTCAAGTGCAAAACTCAGTGGCAGTTTCTCAAAAAATTTTTAGGCCAGCAGAGATCCATGTTTGTGGAGTGTTTACCCTGTCCCTTAGTTTTGGAAACTGCTCTACCACCTCCAAGGTTGTGAACTCCTGAGCATTTTCCATTCCAGATATGTATTCACTGATTTTGTAACTCTTCTCCTCTAATTGTGTCTTAATTGGGGTGAAGGTAATGACAAGGCATTGTTCTGGATGAGAGCAGGAGGATATTTGTGCAGCATATATTTACATACACATTGGATTCATTTTCTAATTTTCCATTCGAAATACTGAATCCCTGACACTAACCCATACCTAGTAGACTCAGACTATTCATCCTAATATAATGGAGAAAATTAACCCAACACAATAGAAATACAAGCACTTCAGAGAAGACATGTTGTATTGTTGGACTTGACATTTGCATTATATAAGGGAGGAGTTATAAATCTAGTCAAATTTTAATTGAAATATTCTCCATGTGTTTTTAAACTTAACAAATATGTGAATTCTTGTTTCCCTTTTCTGTAGCCTATTCACACATGTATATTTATATGCATATATAGAATCCTACCAGGTATCACACGTATATTTGTGAGGTGGCTGTCTTGGCAGATACAAATTGTGAGAAGAGTTCACTCCTCCTAAATGCTGTTGGAAATGAAAATTCAACCTATAGGAGAGCGTCCTAGTAGAACAACATTATACATTAACTCATGTTCAGTAAAATAAATATTTTTGCATTTGTGGATGATATATATTTACTGATGAATTCGATTGGCATTTATATTGGTACTTTTTAATGTGTGTGAGTGTTGTGTGTGTGTGTTGGTGTGTGTGTGTGTGTATATATAGATATAGATATAGATATAGATATACTCTCCAAATTTTTCAAAATATGAAATATATGTGTCTACTATACACTCTCTAAATTCATTCATGTTCATGTATGTGGATTTATAATCAACTTTTCACAAGATTATAATCAGAAATATTCATCCACCTGAAATACATATTTGTTTCCTAGTACTGAAAACTAACTTCAGTGAATGGTGCATACAAATCCTAATTATTCTACAGTAACTGACCCAGTCTAACATCAATGCAAGTAGACTCCTATGGGACATGATATGTAATTTGTCATTCATTTGTATTCGACACTGGTACATTATTATTTCTTCAGTTTTTGCACATCATAAGATATACCTTTGCCAAAGCAGTGACCTCATTCAGTTCCAAAGAATGTGACATACCTCATTTCCTTGGTGATGGAACTCTCTGAACTTTGTATCCAAGGAGCCAGGCACCCAGAGGCAGTCCCAGTCCCAGTCCCAGTGGGCTCACTTGTTTGGATTTACCAAAGATAGAGTCAGTCATTCTTGGTACCTACTGAAGTGAGGATTACCAAATGCCTGGAGAGCTCTGAATAGGGAGCTTTCCTGAGAAAGCAGGTAGTGGCTCTCCACTTTTTCCTTACAACTTTACAGAGTTGGCCAAGGAAAACAGATCTGAGAGAGGACAGGCCATTTCGGAAGAACAGAGTATGGCCACCAGTCAGAGGACACTCTGGTTAGTCATACACCTATGGGGAAGGAGGTGCCTTTTTGGGAGTGGGTGTGGGTTTGTGGTTTGTCTCATGTTCTGAAAATAGGTAGGAATGGCGGTTTGTTTGTTTTGGAGTGAACTGTTTCCGGTAAGTCGTTTGAAGAGGTGAGGTTTCCATGTCTGTGTATCCCACTGTGCCTGTGGTAGTAGACATGAGAAAAGAGAATGCAGCAATGGATGTGTCATGTCTAGTATAAAGCTTCCCAGCATTCATCCTGCCCAATTTATGAATGGAGTGTGGCTTGCCTTATGCACGGGCAACACCTAATACCTTCCTAAGTCCCTGTTTTCTTCCTGAATTCTGGCCACTCTCTAGAATAGGCTCATGGTTATGTGTCCAAGATATGTACCAAATCCAAGGTCTTTGACATGGCCATGTACTGGATACCTGAATGGAATGGCCAGCATCTCAGAAAACTCAGATATCAGTGTGACCAGGAAAGTCTCAGTGGAGATACCCTGCTTTGGGCCTTTTGCTTACCTATTGTTCTGTTGCCCTGAATATCAGGAAGGTCTTTGTCTCATGCAACCCCTTTGTTAAGCCTGAAGAAAACAGTTTTCAAATGGAAATGAATGTGCATCACCTCTGGCTCTTTGCTTAATTTCATTGGAAAAGGATGTGTCTGATTCAGGCCCTTTGCCCTGTTTTAGGCTGTGACTTAGATTCTCAGCACCTGATGGAAGTAAAGAAAGATCCCATATGTGCATCTAAACCAAAATGGAAAAACGTTCAATCAATGTGCATGAATTATATTGCCTTCCTTTGTTAGGTTTCTGAAATCCATCATGTCAGAATAGGGATTCTTTGGGTGAAATGAGTTCTTCAAATCTCTGCAGAGGGGCTTGGCTTTTCTCATGACTCCAATTCACAAAAAGAATCTAGACCCCACAGTCAGAGAGCCTCAAATTGGAGAAGCGAAGCAGTATTAAGGGCAGGCCTATTTGATCACTCCTGGTTCACAAGAAGGGTGTCCAAGCCACCCTGACATTCGGCAAATGAGGGGCAAGGGAGCTTATTTTGGACACTGTCTTGGGATGTGCCTCTCATGAAAACCTCCATCCAGATGTTATGATGAGTATCTTTATGGTAGAAGATGAGGGCCATGTAGGAGTGTTTTGGTTATAATTGTGGTCATTTGTGTGGCAGTTGGAAGAGATGACTGGGTAAACCTGGGCTTGAATTCTGCTGTGATTCCCCTTAGAGACTGAGTTCTGGAACTGACCTCAGAGAAGTATTGACATGAATTGTGTTGGGATTTTAGGAGGCCAGGAATGAGAGTTGCCATTGGAACCTGGGATCAAGGCCCAGAGTGGCTTTCCATAGAACACTGGGAATCACAGCCAGGATATTACATGATTTTATTCTGAAAGACTTGGCAGGCATAATTGAGATTCAAAACACACTTGGACCTTGCTTTGTAGACCTCAATGGGCCTGGCTTCATGTGACTTTTTGGCCACTCTTTGGGTAGACTTGCCTGTGAGAGTGCTCCAGAGATTTCCCTGAAATTAGCTTCCTCACCATTTAATGGTTCCTGAATGAATTGAAACCAACATTGCCTCCAAATGCATCTGTGAAAAAATGCTAGATAATTACCATGAAATTTTAGAAATTCCGATGACCAGCTGGCACTGGAGGACCTTTGATGTCCTGTTGATGATCATGAGTATACCAGACAGGGCCTTGATTGACTGGGTTTCATGAAAATGGTGTAGAACAGAGATGCCAGTAAGTTGGGGCCTGGTAAGTAGTGGGCCTAGAGCTGTGTTATGCAAATGTGTGATAAAACATCTGTGGTGGGGCCATGTGGATCTTCCATTGGCTTCCAAATGGCTGTGACTGACAAGGTGCAACCATCACACCCATATATGTAAAGGCATATTTTTATATGGAGAGGTTTCAGGGCAATGTTCAGTATCATGTTGCTATTGTCAAGGGGGCAAGCTACTTGAGATAGAACCCTGGTTGGTGCATTCTCCTGGAGACCCTGCCAACCACACCTGACAGAACTCCCTTCAGCACTGTGTCCCATTTGAACTCGTTGTATTTCATGAAGCAAATACCAAACTCCCACTGCAGCAGCAAGAAACACCACGAAAATTTGAGGATGACCATTGGTTTCACAGTCCACACGGGAAGACCCTTAGCCCTCAGTGGCCAAAGTTTACCTACAAAAAGAGAATTCATCACTGCTGCCTCATTTTTATTTGAAAATAAGTAACCATTTCCTCCAGGTCACATAGATGCAGATCCAGCTTTGATGGTTTCACTACAAATAAAGCTAAAGCTCCTGACAACAACATATATTTCAAGTGCCCAACCTCAGAGGCAGATTCTCAAAAAGTCTTTTGGCCAGCAGAGCTCCATGTTTGTGGAGTGTTTACCCTGTCTCTTACTTTTGGAAACTCCTCTACCACCTCCAAAGATGTGAAATCTGGAGCATTTTCCATTCTAGATATGTATTCACAGATTTTCTAACTCTTCTCCTCTAATTGTGTCTTACTTGGGGCGAAGGTAATGTCAAGGCATTGTTCTGGAGGAGAGTGGGAAGATTTTTCCGTAGCATATATTTGCATACACATTGGATTCAGTGTCCTATTTTCAATTCAAAATACTGAATACCTGACTCTAACCCATACCCTACCAGACTCTGACTACTAATCCTAATATGATGGAGAAAAATAACCCATAAAGAATAGAAATACAAGCAGTACAGAGTAGGCATGGTGTATAGATGGACTTGCCTTTTGCATGATACAGAGTTGGAGTTATAAATCTAGTCAATTGTTTGTTGAAATAGTTGTCCTAGTATTTTTAAGGTTAACAAATATGTGAATTCCTGTCTCCCTTTCTCTGTATTCTTATATGCACATATAGATTCCTATCTGGTACCACACGTACATTCTTGTGAGGTGGCTGACTTGGCAGATACAAATTGTTAGAAGAGATCACACCTACTAAACCCTGTTGGAACTGAATATTCAACCTATGGGTGAGCTTGCTAGTTGAACAGCATTATACATAAATCCATGTTCAGTAAAATGAATATTTTTAGATCTGTGGATGGTATATATTTTATAATGAATTTTGATTGACATATATATTGCTACTTTTTTGTCTGTGTGTGTGTTTTATGTATATGTATATATATGTATATATATATATATATATATATATATATATACACATATATATATATATATATATATACACTCTCCAGATTTTTCAAAATATGAAATATATGTGTCTTATATTCACTCCCTAAATTCATTCATGTTCATGTATGTGGATTTATAATCAACTATTCACAAGATTATTCTCAAAATATTCATCCACCTGAAATTTGCCCAATGCTCTCAAATGTCAACCCTATTTGTGACTACATATTTGTTTCTTCCTAAGATTATATATTTAAACTCAACCCTGTTCAAAATGTCTAATCCTATCACTCACTTTATACTCTGCCTGATTTTGTAATGTCTCTATTGATATATGCTTTCCTACATATTTCCCCACTTCATCATTGTGACTGACTCTTCACTTGTGCTGACATTTACATTCACTCTCTAATCGAAATCCTATTGCTAAGAAACTTTTGTTCCAAATCTTATACTCACCCTTCTTCCTAAACTTACTGACTATCTTCCTAATGCTACAGACTATCCCTTTTTGACTGGATGTTCTCTTCTACATTCAATCATCCAAGTAAACGTGGTGCGAGCTTCAGAGGAGGAGACTACCAACAGGCTATCTCATGCAACATCAAAGGGTTTATTGGGTGTCCAGAATGCTGGGGTTCAGAGCTCACCTGAATAGTGCAGATAGCCCTGAGAATAGCTGAAGTAGAGCTTATATACTTTCCCTGGAGAGAGAAGGGAGGGAATTGTATTGATGTGTCAGGGCGAGTGGGCGGTTTGCATGCAACTGGGAGAGGGAGTACATTCTGCAATTTGGCAGCTGGGGATAGAACATTCTGGGAACAAGTTTTGCAAACATTTCTCAAGATTTCAACAGTGTTCTGTTAAGCATACAGAAAAACAAGATGTGACAAGTACCTATTTTATTAATATTTCATTCCCCACTTCTTCTTCTGGCTAATTTTAATCATAAAAATGATCATTGGAGGGTGTCACATTCAATGTCTGCTAGTGGGGTATTACCATAAGTTTAACTCCTCCAATTTGAGCCTGGAGAAAAGACATTACACGGTTGAGCAAACAGGGTTTTATAGTTAGCAATAATATGAGGATTATTATTGGACCGGCCAGGGTTGATAAAAACGTAGTTAACCGGGGGGACTGTGTGAACCAAGACTCAAGCCACCCTTTTGGGCCCTCTCTCACTTGTTGATGCTCTTCGAGGTGTCTTTTAAATTTACTCATAGATTTTATTATGACTCCAGTATAGTCAGCATAAAAACAACATTCTTCCCTCAATGCAGCACAAAGGCCCCCTTCTCTAATGAAGAGGAGGTCCAACCCTCAACTGTTCTGTAAAACAACTTCAGAGAGAGAGGATAAAGTTTCATGCAAAGCCCTGAAGGAGGTTTCTAATATCTTACTTTTGCTCTATTGCTGCTTCTAATTGGGTCATCTTTTGTGTCCCATGGACAATGCCACTGGTTCCTCTGCCCACCCGTGAAGCAACTCCTATTCCTAATAGGATGGCTAAAGTGAGGGATATATGTTCCCAGTGGAACCGGTTGTATGCCCCCCCTATTTGATCTTCAAATGAACCTGCGTCATGATAGAGCACTCTGGGAAACATCTGCACCATTACACAATTTATCACATATCTTGATCATTTCATGAAAACATAAACGATGTTTAAGTATATAGAATTATGCTGTTGTAGGCACTGACAAAGCAAGGCACCTAAGATAGCACTCAAGAGAGGGAAACAGTCCTATTTGGTTGAAACCGGATTCAGAGGGCATTGCTTCTATTGTAATCAATTAATCCCCTGAAACTCAAGTTTAGGTAGTTTCAGAATTTTGTACCCAACATATAAGGGATGGGGCTCAGAAGTTCACAGTCTTCAGAAGTTTAAAAAAGCAGTATTTGTTTCTGTTTTTCCTTCTGTTCTGGGCAAGTTAACTTTTCAAGGACACCTGGGAGGAGGAGAGCTTTTTCTTCCATTTCTTATTTTCCCCCTGCCAGCTGTTACCATGGAGCCCGGTTGGTAATTTCTTTATCTTAGAAATGTAGCCATCTCTGTGAAGCCCCAGCTGAAGGCCAGAGGACTTGTTCACATATTTTGTGAAAAACTAGTTAGGGGTTGTCTAGCTTAGAAGTACTGAGATTTTTAGCCAGTGGCCAAGTAGAACAGGGCAATACGAAAGAGAAAGTTTATCTACATTAAAGTCTTTATTGGGACTGTTTTGCTGAAAGTTCAAAACTCAGCCATGGTGAAGACTTCTGAAGAAGGTCATTTAAGACTTTTCTGTGGGCCTGGTACAGAGGGGGAAAGACGGGGAAGGTGGGGCTGAGAGCACCTCCGAGGATCTGAGAATGAGGGAAAAGAGAGATGTAAAAGAATAATGCGAAAGGGTATTGGGAATTTCCTAGCAGCAAACTTGAGCAGTAGATCAGGTAGAGCAGAGTGAAAGATGGGAGTGAGGATCCCAAAATCCTGTGAGGGACTTTAAATTTTAGTAACCTGTTTTCAGTGATGACAAAGCAACTTTAAAGGCCAATTATATTACATCTTGGATAAGGGTCTCAGGGCTCTCCTCAGCTCGTTTGAGCATTGGGTTAGCTGGTAAGAGGACCTGGTGGGACCCGGTGAGGGCACTGACAGGAGATGAGAGGAATGAGTCGGTGGAGCGGTACCTATGTACCTGCTACCTCAGCAAGGGGCCGATGGTCTGAGAACTGGTGGAGCTTTGGGTTTCTGATCTAGTTATTGGAGGGGAGAAATCAAGTTGCTGAGATGGGAGTGACATCAGAGGGTCTGGAGCAGAAGGCTGAGGATAATGATCTATTGGAGAAGCATAGTTCAGGATGTGAGTGGGGGAGGGAAAAGGCTTCCACATAGGGGAATTTCCTTTCACTCTTTTGAGCACTTGCAGAAGTTAAAAAGGTCACGCAAAATTTGAGGATCTAGAGACCCATCTGGGTGCCATAGTTTTTGGTTGTCTAATTGGTAATGTGGCCAATGCTGTGTACTGAATTTGATGAAGAATTGGGGTTTCATCAGGCAGCCCCTGTATGCACACATTTCCATGACATACAGAAAAAGTCGGCTTTTCCCCCACACAGCCATTACTCTTTGTGGCTTTGATAGTCTGCCAGGCAAACTTAGTAATCTAGACTAGCCAATCTGCATCTGGCTCGCGTGTCCCTACATCCATAATGTTTGTTTCCATTATCTATGGTACAGAAGGGATTTAATGGTATTTTAGTGGGATCCTCTTCATCAGGGATATCACAATAGGAAATACCTATAGCCAGCTAACAAATGTCTGGGTGGAGAGATGGCCACCAGGTCCCTAAGGGGTTGTATGCGAGATAGACCATACTTCTTTTCCAGTAGGATTTGTGATCAGCCATCACTGCTTAATGGGCTGATGAGGGTTAGGACTACTTGTAGCCAAGGGGAGAGTATATAACCTTATTCACATTGCCAATACACAATTTGAAACTGTTACCAGTCTTTTTCAGTTTCCAGAAAGATTCTGTATAGGCAGCAGGCTTGAGATGAGAGGTATGGATCCAGGAAGTGATTCTGTTTACGTTTACCACTGTAGGTGTTATAATAGCACCTGGTATGGTCCTTTTCAGCGGGGTACCAGGGATGACACCTGATATCATCTTACATAGATGAAATCTCTTACTTGATATGGATGTGGAATCCCCTGGTTCCCAGTTGGGTAGGCAGTGGCCAGCTGTTTTCACAGGTATTACTGAGTTCTTTCAAGATCTTTAAGTCTGTCAAGCAAGGGGGTGTGGAAAGGATCTTTAGGTCTTACAGTTGGGCTTAGGTCCCCTACTGGAGGAGGGCCACCATAAAGAATTTCACATGTGGTAAGGTTACTCAAAGAAACAAAGGGATTTTTTCTTGCATGAAACATTGCATAAGGCAGGAGCATAGTCCAATCTTATGCTGGTCTCTAAGCTTAATTTCGTTAAGGTCTCTTTAATGGTTCTATTCATTCTTTCTACTTGTCTTGAACTCTGTGGTCTATAAGCACAATTTAACTTCCAATTAATCCCCAGGTTCCTGGCTAACCCCTGACGTACCTGGGTCATGAACATCGGTCCATTGTCAGATCCTATTACCGGCGTAGCTTCCTCCAATGGTAGAGAGGCTTAGTCAGCAGCAGCGGAATCACTTAGAGTGTGTTGTGTGTTAGGGGACGAGGGCAGGGGATAAGGAGGGGGAGAAGAGTCCAGTAGAGTCAAATCTGTGACTCAGGGAGAACAGAGGGTGGAGGAGGAGGAGGTTGAGAGGGTTTGAGAGATCATGGGGGAAGGAGTAGGAGCAGAGGTAGGGGCAAGGAAAGGCTTCACCCATGGAGGAGGTGATTTGCAGAGGTCCTGCCAAGTTAAGATATATGGCTGTTGATCCGGATGGCTATGTGGCGCTGGCTGAAAGACAATACCTCTGACTTTTTAAATTAGTGGGAAGTAGAAAGATCCGTCTAGGGGCCATACGACTCCAAAGATGGGCCATTCTGAGGCACAGAGATTCCTGCCAGGTCCAGCGTTTTACTAAAAAAAGAAAGATTCTGAGCCCTTAAGCGGACTTTGGTCCAGTGATCAAGGGTCAGGGACAGAGGCATTGACGTGCTCTGTTCCATAATGAAAGTTCCAGAAACAGTAAAAGCAAGGACACACGACACAGATAAGACAAGACCATAAAGACAGGCAATGAACGTCCAACACTGAGACCAGGAATGAGTAGCCGGCAAAACCCAATGGTATGGCAATAACGAATCTAAAAGAAAATATCACTGAGTCGAGAAGACTATTGTTCCTTGATTTCCCGAGTTCTCTGCGGGGTCCTCCAGAGAGGTGCCCTTTGTCTCTGTGACATGTCTCTCAGCCACCGTCGGAGAGAGCCCAGGCTCTTCATCGCCAGCAATTTTGCCAAGCCCTAACAAGAAACCTGAAACCAGAAAGAGGCGCCTTACTTGCTCCGAGAGGAGCCCGTTGGGGTCTCTCATCCGCCACTGCTGGAACTCAGTGGAACCTCAATATGTAAAGGTCAGGCGAGTGTCAGAGGAAGATACTACCAAGAGACTGTCTCATGCAACAGCAAAGGGTTTATTTGTGGTCCAGCATGCTGGAGCTCAGAGCTAAATTAAATAGAGCAGAGACCTCTGAGAACAGCTTAAGCAGAGCTTATATACTTTCCTTGGAGAGGGAAGAGAGGGAAGTTCAGTGATGGGTAAGGGCGAGTGGGCGGTTTGCATGACACCGAGTGAGGGAGTACATTCTGCAGTTCGGCTGTTGGGAACAGTACATTCTAGAACAAGATTAACAAACATTTCTCAAGATTTCAACAGTGTTTTGTTAAGTATACAGAAAAACAGGAAGTGACAAGTACATATTTTATTAATTTTATTAACCTTTCACTACCGACTATGCCTTTTTGACTTGATGTTCCTTCTACATTAATTCATGCAACGTACAAGGTGCTATGCCATTGTATATCGATTTATCTGAGACAACTCTGCAGAACGTAATTCAACACCACGTATCACTATCAAGTGCCCAATGCCCTTCTGGGCTTCAAATCAGACTTAAATTTCTTTTTTCATACATATATTTCACCTATATATTCTTCTACACATAGCAAGTTCCCAATACGATCATTCATCCAGGAAAATGATTTCTAACCCAAATCGAGCATGTTTTTAACCATAACCGGACACTGTTCCCTCAATCTAACTTTACAGAAGAGCAGGGAAGGAGTTGATATTACAATACAGAAATGTAGAAAAACTTCCACCTGCTGAGAACCTCAAAGTTCCATGCAGAAATGATCCCTGGAGAAGATGTAGGAAGCAATAAAGGACCTGAGAGACCAAAAGTCATCTTCCATGGCAAATAACCCGGTCAGGATAAAAGGTTGTGTCTGAATCAGATTTTTTTTTTAATGTAGAGATCATGGACCAAACCAGGCCTGTGTGGAGATCTATTCCTGGGTGCCTTTGGTTGATATACCATTCTAACTTGTGAAAATGTCACAGGAAGTAGGGGCGGCGTCAATTTCTTGGGACCCTTGGAAGCAACAGTTAGGACAAAGTGGCTGCCAAGACAGTGCCTTCATTCAGTTCAGGAAGGAAGTGACCTCACCTCACTTTCTTGGTGATGGAACTCTCTGAACGTGGGATCCAGGAAGCCAGGCACACAGAGCCAGTCCCAGTCCCAGTCCCAGTGGTCTCACTTGTTTGGATTTACCAAGGACAGGGTCAGTATTTTTTGGTACCTACAGATGTGAGGAAGGCCAAATGCCAGGAAAGCTCGGATGCAGGGCTTTTCATGAGAAAGCAGGTAGTAGCTCACCGTTGGCTCCTAAGAAGTTCAACAGAGTTGGCCAAGGAGACAAGATCTGAGACAAGGAAAGGCCATTGGGGAACATATTATGGCCCACAACGTCAGAGGACACTCTGGATAGTTCACAGACCTACTTAGGGAAGGAGGTGCCTTTGTGGGTGTGGTGTGTGGGGTGGTTTTGTCTCATTTCTGAGAATAGGTAGGACAGTCGGTTTGTTTCATTTGACTAGTGACTGTTTCTAGTACACAGTGAGCACGTGACATACTCAATCTCCCAACTCATCTTTCCAACAGGTTGCTATAGTCAAGGGGAAAGCTATGTGGGATAGAAGCCTGGTTCGTACATTCTCTTGCCGACCCTGACCAACCACACATGACAGAACTCCCTCCAGCATTGTGTCCCAGTTTAACATATTGTATTTCATGAAGCAAATACCAAATTCCCAGTGCAGCAGTAAGAAACACCCTGAAAAGTGGAGGATGACCAAATGGCTTCACAGACCACACGGGAAGACACTTAGCTCCCAGTAGCAACAGTTTACCTACAAAGGGAGATTTCAGACCTGCTGCCTCATGTTCATTACAAAATAAAGAACCATGTCCTCCAGGTCACATAGATGCAGACCCAGATTTTTGGTGTCACTACAAACGAAGCTAAATCTCCTGACAATTACATATATTTCTTTTTCTTTTTTTAATTAATTTTTATTGTAGGTTGTTCAAAACAGTACATACTTCTTGATATATCAAATTTCACACTTTGATTCAAGTGGGATATGAGCTCCCATTTTTACTCCATATACAGATTGCAGAATCACTCAGTTGCAGAACCATTGATTTACATATTGCCATACATATATTTCTTGTGCCTAACCTCAGAGGAAGTTTCTCAATAAGTCTTTAGGTCAGCACAGCTCCATGTTTCTGGAGTGTTTACCCTCTCCCATACTTTTGTAAACTGTTTTACCACCTCCAGTGTTGTGAACTCCTGAGCATTTTTCATTCCACATATGTATTCACAGGTTTTCTAACTCCTCTCCTCTAATTGTGTCTTACTTCTAGCCATGGTTATGTCAAGGTATTGTTCTGGATAAGAGAGGGAAGATTTTTGTGTATCACATGTTTGCATACACATTAGATCCATTTTCCTATTTTCCATTTGAAATACTGAATCCCTGACACTAACCCATACCCTACTAGACTCTGACTACTAATCCTAATATCATGGAGAAAAAAAAAACCTAACTGAATAGAAGTACAGTCCTTTTATAGGAAGCATGGTGTATATTTGTATTTGTCTTCCTCTTTATCAACAGTATGTGTTTTAAATTTAGTAAACTTTTCATTTTAATATTTCTCCATGATTTTTTAAAGTTATCACATATGTAAATTCCTGTCTCCCTTTCTCTGTATCCTATTCAGCACATGTAATTTTTTTATGCATATACAATATCCTACCTGGTATCACACGTACATTCTTGTAAGATCACTGACTTTGGAATATAAAAATTGTGAGAAGAGATGACTCTCCCTAAATAATGATGGAACTGAAAATTCCACCTATGGGTGAGCTTCCTAGTGAAAAACACTATACATAAATCCATGTTCAGTAAAATGAATATTTTTGGATTTGTGAATGAATTATATTTCATGATGAATATCGATTGGCATATATATTGCTAAATATTAATGTGTGTGTGTGTGTGCATGTGTGTGTGTGTGTGGGCGTGTGTGTGTGTGTATATTCTACGGATTTTAAAAAAATATGAAAAATATGTGTCTTATTATACACTCCCTAAATTCATTCATATTCATTTATGTTCATTTAAATTCAAATTTTCACAAGATTATTCTCAGTAATATTCATACACCTGAAATATATTTTGGTTTCCTACTACTGAAAACTAAGTTCAGTGGATGGTGCTTAAAAATCCTAATATTTCTACAGTAACTGACCCAGTTTAACATCAATGCAAGTAGATTGCTATGGGACATGATGTGTAATTTGAAGTTCATTTTTACTCAACACTGGTACATTACTATTTCTTCAGTTTATGGACATCATAGGATGTATTTTTTCATCCACAACTTCACAAATTTTTTTGGCATTTGGTTCACTTTCAATTACTTACTACTTCAGAACACATGTATTCCTCCATGTTTCTTTACTGGTCTTTTCACTAGACTTCTTTCTAAACACATTATTTTCGATTCCATAATCATTTTTGAAGCAAAACTCACTCTTCACGATAAACCGTAACCCTAATAATACCATTGCATATATAACTCGTTGGAATGATGGTATATATATATCAATATAAGATTTCCAATATATTTTCAGATGCAAACTCAATCCATTATTTAATGTTGGATCCAGTTACATACTTTATTCACAATATGGTCTATTCCTGCATCATCTCAATAATCATCAACACAAGGTACACCTATTTGTATCCCCAGTACTAATTTATAAGTTTCCAGAATATTACTCCCCTTTATGGTGGAAGAAATACTTATGTCACCTGATCTACATATACATTTTACCACAGTAGTATTCTGGACACAAAATGCAAAGGTCACACATATGATTCTACCAAAGCCTAAATAGAAAGTGACCATGGATTACTAAAAGCATCTATGTGCAGGGTGCCTACTGCTCTCAAATGTCAATCCTATTGGTTACTACATATTTGTTTCTTCCTAAGATTATATATTTAACCTCAAGCCTGTTGAAAATATCTAATCCTATCACTCACTTTATACTTTTCCTGATTTCCTAATGCCCCTATTGATATCTGCTTTCCTACATATTTTTCCCAGTTCATCATTGTGACTGTCTCTTCACATGTGCTGATATTTACATTCACCCTCTAACTGAAAACCAATTGCTAAAGAACTTTTTGTCCAACTCCGAGACTCACTCTTCTTCCTAAACCTACTGACTATCTTCCTAATCCTACAGACTATCCCTTTTTGACTGGATGTTCTCTTCTACTTTCAATCATCCGAGGTATAGGGTCCTATGCCATTGTATATCGATTTATCTGAGACCTCGGTGCAGAACATAATTCAATCTAAGTATACCAATCAAGGGCCCAATGCCTTTCTGGGCTTCAAATCTTTCCTAGATCTCTGATCTCATACATATATTTCACATTTATATTCTTATAAATATCACAGGTTCCCAATACCATAATTCATCCAGCAGAATGACTCCTAACCCAAATCGAACATGCTATTAACACTAACCATACACTGTTCCCTCAATCTCACTTTACAGAAGAGCAGGGACAGAGTTGGTCTTAAAATCCAGGAAGGTAGGGTATCATCCACCAGCTGAGAACCTCAAAAGTCCCTGCAGAAATAATCCCTTGAGTCGGTGTAGGCAGGTATGAAGGATCTGAGAGAGCAAAAGTCATCTTCCATGGCAAACAACCTGGTCAGTTTGAAGGGATGTGTCTGAATTAGCCTCTCTCTTCCTAATATAGAGAAGATGGACCAAACCATGGCTGTGTGGAGAGCTGTTCCCCGGTGCCTATGGTTGATATACCATCCTAACTTATGAATGAGTCACAGCAAGTAGAGGCAGACTCCATCTTTTGGGAACCTTGGAAGAAACTGTTAAAACAAAGTGGTTTCCAAGGCAGTGACTTCATTCAGTTCTTGAAGGAAGTGACCTCACCTTACATTATTGGTGATGAAAGTCTGTGATCTTGGGATCCAGGAAACCAGGCACACAGAGTCAAACCCACTCCATGTCCCAGTGGGCTCACTTGTTTGGATTTAACAAGACAGAGTCACTCTTTCTTGGTACCTACTGATGTGAGGACAGCCAAATGCCTGGAAACTATGAAGACTGGCCTTTCCAGAGAAAGCAGGTAGTTTCTCACCACGGGCTCCTGACAACTTCACAGAGTTTGCTAAAGAGACCAGATCGGAGACAGGACACGCCACTTTTGGGGAACATAGTATGGCCCACAAGTCAGAGGACACTCCGGATAGACACAGACCTACTTGGGGGAAAGAGGTGCCTTTTTGGGTGTGAGTGTGAGTTTGTGGTTTTGTCTCATGTTCTGAGAATAGTTAGGAAAGCTGGTTTGTTTGTTTTGGAGTGGACTGTTTCTAGTAAGTCCTTTGACAACGTGAGTGTTTCTGTGTCTATATATCATACTGTGTCCGTGATTGTAGACAGTAGAAAAGAGAATGCATCAATGGATGTGTCCTGTCTACGAGAAAGCTTCAAAGCATTCATCCTGAGCAATTTATGAATGGACTGCAGCTTGCCGTATGGATGGGCAACTCCTGGTATCTTTCTAAATTCCTGTTTTCTTCCTGAATTCTGGACAATCTCCAGAATACGCTCATGATTTTGTGTCCAAGATATGTACCACCTCAATCTCTGTGACATGGCCATGTACTGGATAGCTGATGGGAATGATGAGTATCTCAGAAAACTCAGATATTAGTATGCCCAAGAAAGTCTCAGTGGAGAAACCCTGCTTTGGGCCTTTTGCTTACCTATTCTGTTGCCCTGAATGTCAGGAAGGTCTTTGCCTCAGGCCACACTTTGTGAAGCCTGAAGAAAATAGTTTTCAAATGGAATTGAATGGTCATTACCTGTGCCTCTTCGGTTAATTGCTTTGGAAATGGATGTGTCTGAATCAGCCTCTTGGCCCTATGTGAGGCTGTGGCTTAGATTCACAGCACATGATGGGTCTAAAGAAAAATCCCATGTGTGCATCCAAAACCAAAATGGACAAAAGAACTGTCATGGTGGATAGAGTCTCTCGCCTTCCTCTGTAAGGTTCCTGACCTCCATTATGTGAGAATAGGGATCATTTGGGTCAAGTGAATTCTTTAAAGTTCTGCAGAGGCTATCCCATAGGTTCGTGGGTTTTCTCATGACTCCAATTCACATCTATGTTTACAGAAGAGCAGGGACAGTGTTGGTCTTACAATACAGGAATGCAGTGGATCTTCCATCTGTTGAGAACCTCAAAGCTCCATGCAGAAATTATCTCTGGAGAAGATGTAGGCAGCTATGTAAGACCTGAGAGAGCAAAAATCATCTTCCATGGCAAACAACCTGGTCAGGATTAAGGGTTGAGTCAGAATGAGCCTATCTCTTCTTAATGTAGAGAAGATGGACCAAACCCGGCCTGTGTGGAGAACTGTTCCCTTTTGCCTACGGGTGATATACCATTCTAACTTGTGAAAGTGTCACAGGAAGTAGGGGCAGCCCTCATCTCATGGGACCATTGGAAGCAATTGTTATGACAAAGTGGTTGCCAAGGCAGTGATCTCATTCAGTTCCTGAAGGACGTGATCTCATCTCACTTCCATGGTGATGGATCTCTCTGAACTTGGGATACAGAAAGCCAGGCACCCAGAGCCAGTCTCAGTTCTAGTCCCAGTGGTCTCACTTTTTTGGATTTACAAAGGACAGAGTCAGTCTTTCTTGATACCTACTGATGTGAGGATGGCCAAATGTCAGGAAAGCTCGGAAGAGGGGCTCTTCCTGAGAAAGCAGATAGTGGCTCACTCCTGGCTTCTAACAACTTCACATTGTTGGCCAAGAAGACCAGATCTGAGACAGGTCAGGCCATTTCGGAGGATCATAGTATGGCCCATCAGTCAGAGCACACTCCGGAGAGTCACAGACCTATTTGGGGGAAGGAGGTGCCATTGCGGGTGTGGGTTTGTGGTTTTGTCTCATGTTCTGAGAATAGGTAGAAAAGGCGGTTTGTTTGGTTTGGAGTGAACTGTTTCTAGTAAGTCGTTTGACAATGCAAGTGTTTCTATGTCTGTGTATCCCACTGTGTCCGTGCTTGTAGACATTAGAAAAGAGAATGCATCAATGGATGTGTCCTGTCTCATAGAAAGCTTCCCAGCATTCATCCAGCACAATTTATGAATTGAATGCGGCTTGCCTTATTGATGGGCGATACCTGCTACCTTCCTAAGTTGCTGTTTTCTTCCTGAATTATGGCCAATCTCCAGAATAGGCTCATGGTTTTGTGTCCAAGATATGTACTACCTCCAAGCTCTGTGACATGGCCATGTACTGGATAGCTGAATGGAATGGCGAGCATCTCAGAAAACTCAGATATCAGTGTGACCAGTAAAGTCTCAGTGGAGAATCCCTGCTTTGGGCCATTTGCTTACCTATTGTTCTGTTGCCCTGAGAGTCAGGAAGGTCTTTGTCCCATGCCAACCCTTTGTGAATCCTGAAGGAAAGATTTTTCAAATGAAAATGAATATGCTTTACCTTTGGCTCTTTTCTTAATTGATTTGGAAAGAGATGTGTGTGAATCAGCCTCTTGGCCCAGTGTGAATCTTTGACTTAGATTCTCAGCACCTGATGGATCTAAAGAAAGATCCCATGGGTGCATAAAATCCAAAATGGCAAAAAGAGCAGTCATTGTTGATGAAGTATTTTGCCTTCCTCTGTAAGGTTCCTGAATTCCATCAAGTGAGAATAGGGATCTTTTGGGTCAAATGGGTTCTTCAAATGTATTCAGAGGCTATCCAATAGGTGCTTGAGTTTTCTCATCTTTCCAATTCACATAAAGAATCTGTACCCGACACTCAGTAGGACTCAAATTGGAGAAGCAGAGCAGTATTAAGGGCAGGCCTATTTGATCACTCCTGGTACACAGGAAGGGTGTACAGGCCACTGGGAATTTAGGCAAATGAGGGGCAACAGAGCTTATTTTGGACACTGTCTTGGGCTACGCTAATGCTATCAAATGTCAATCCTATTGTTGACTTCATATTTGTTTTATCCTAAGCTCATATATTCATCCTCAACCCTGTTAAAAATATCTAATCCCATCACTCACTTTATTCTTTTCCTGATTTCCTAATGTCTCTATTGATATCTGCTTTCCTACATATTTTGCCCTGTGCATCATTGTGACTGACTCTTCCCTTGTGTTGACGTTTACATTGGCTCTCTAACCAAAACCCTATTGCTAAAGAACTTTTGTTCCAAATCCTATACTCACTTTTCTTCCTAAACTTACTGACTATCTTTCTAATCCAACTGACTATAACTTTTTGAATGGATGTTCTCTTCTACATTCAATGATCCAAGTACAGTTCAGGTTTCTATTCAACCGGGTGAGGGAGTAGATTCTGCAGTTTGGCAATTGGGGACAGCACATTCTGGCAACAAGGTTAGCAAAGAGTTCTCAAGATTTCAACAGTGTTTCGTTAAGTGTACAGAAAAACAGGAAGTGACAAGTACATATTTTATTAACCTTTCATTCCCCACTTCATTTTCTGGCTACTTTTAATCATAAAAGTGATCTTTGTGGGGTGTCACATTCTATGTCTGCTAGTGGGGTATTACCATAATTTTAATTTGTCCAATTTGAGCTTGGAGAAAAGAAATTACATGGTTGAGGAAACAGGGTTTTATAGTTAGTAATACTATGAGGATTATTATTGGACCGGCCAGGGTTGATAAAAACGTAATTAACCAGGGGGACTGTGTAAAAAAAGACTCAAACAACCCTTTTTGTGCCTCTCTCTCTCGTTGTTGCTCTTCAAGGCATCTTTTTAATTTACTCATAGATTTTTTTACAACTCCAGTATTGTCGACATAAAAACAACATTCTTCCCTCAATGAAGCACAAAGGCCCCCCTCTGTCATGAAAAGGAGGTCCAACCCTCGACTGTTCTGTAAAACAACTTCAGAGAGAGAGGTTAAAGATTCCTGCAAAGCTGTGATGGAGGTTTCTAAAATCTTTAAGTTTTGATCTATTGCTGCTTCTAATTGGGTCACTTGTTGTGTCCCATGGACCAGAGCAGTGGTTCTTGTGCCCAACCCTGCAGCAACTCCTATTCGTAATAGAATGGCTAAGGTGAGGGACATATGTTCCCAGTGGAACCGGGTTGTATGTCCCCCTCTTTGATCTTCAGATGAACCTGCGTCATGATAGAGCACTCTGGGAAACATCTGCACCATTTCACAATTAATCACATCTGTTGACCATTTCATGAAAACATAAACAATGTTTAAGTATATAGAATTATACTGTTGTAGGGACGGACAAGGCAAGGCACCTAAGATAGCACCAAAGACACGGAAACAGTATTTTTGGTTTCAACCAGATTCAGAGGGCATTGCTTCTGTTGTAATCAATTAATCCCCTGAAACCCAAGTTACGTAGTTTCAGAATTTTGTACCCAACACGTAAGGGAAGGGGCTCAGAAGTTCACAGTCTGCAGAAGTTCACAAAAAGCAGTTTTTGTTTCTCTTTTTTCCTCAGTTTGGGCAAGTTAACTTTTCAAGGACACCTGGGTGGGGGTGTCTTCCCTTTCTTTTTTTCCCCCTTCCAGCTGTTTCCATACAGCCCAGTTTGTAACTTCTTTATCTTAGAAATGTAGCCATCTCTGGGAAGCCCCAGCTCAAGGCCAGAGGACTTTTTTTCAAATATTTTGTGAAAAACTAGTAAGGGTGTGTCTAGATCAGGAGTGCTGAATTTTTTAGCCAGTTGCCAAGGAGACCAGGGCAACACAAAAATAGGAAGTTTATCTACAGTGAACTCTTTTATAGGGACTCTTTTGCTGAAAGTCCTAAATCAGCAATGGTGAAGACTTCTGGAGAAGGTCAGTTAAGACTTTTCTGTGGGCCTGGTACAGAGCGGGAAAATTTGGAAGGCAGGGATAAGAGCAGCTCTGTGGATCTGAGAATGAGGAAGGAGAGATGTAAAAGAATATTGGGAGAGGGCTTTGGGATCTTAATAGCAACAAAAACTTGAGCAGTAGAACAGATAGAACAGAGGGGGAGACGGGAGTGAGATTCCAAAAAGCCTGTGAGGGACTTTAAATTCTTAGTAACCTGTTTTTAGTGATGACAAAGCAACATTAAAGGCCATTTTCATTACATCTTGTATTAGGGTCTGAGGATTCTTCTCAGCGGGTTTGAGCTTTGCATTAGGTGGTAAGAGGACTGGGTGGGACCCGGTGCGGGCACTGACAGGAGAGGAGAGGAGTGAGTGAATGGAGTGGTACCTCAGTACCTGCAACCTCAGCAAGGGAGCAATGGTCTGAGAACCAGTCGAGATTTGGGTTTTTGATCTAGATATTGGAGGGGAGAAATCAAGTTGCTGAGGTGGGAGTGACAGCAGAGAGTCTGGAGCACAAGGCTGAGGGTGAGCATCTATTGGAGAAGCATAGTTCAGGATGTGAGCAAAGGAGAGAGAAGGCCTCCACATAGCGGAATCTCCTTTTACCCTTTTGAGCACTTGCAGAAGTTAAAAAGGTCACACAGAATTTGAGGATCTAGAGACCCCTCTGGGGGCCATCGGTTTTGGTTATCTAATTCGTAATATGGCCAATGCTGTGTACAGAATTTGATGAGGAGTTTGGGTTCCATCTGACAGTCCCTGTATGCTCACATCCCCATGACTTACAATAGAAGTCTGCTCTCCCCCCCCCACAGCCGTGACTGTTTGTGGCTTTGATAGTCTGCCGGGCAAACATAGTAATCTAGGCTAGCCAACCTGCATCTGGCTCACGTGTCCCTACATCTATAATGTTTGTTTCCATTATGTATGGTACGGAAAGGATTTAATGGAATTTTAGTGGGATCCTGTTAATCAGGGATATCCCAATAGGAAAGACCTATAGCCAGCTGACAAATGACTGGGTGGAGAGATGGCCACCAGGTTCGTAAGGGGGCTGTATTCGAGATAGGCCATACTTCGTGTCCAGTAGGATTTGTGATCAGCCATCGCAGCTTAAGGGGCTGATGAGGGTTAAGACTACTGGTCATCAAGGGGAGAATAAATATCTTCCAGGATCTTCTTTACAACCATTTGCAATGTTTCTTTTTTCTTCTTTTTTATTTCTTTTTTTGTGTGTGTGTGGGGAAGGCTTCAATACATCCTGAAAATATATGTTCAAAGACTAGGAGTTATTTAAGTCCATACCTTACTGGCTTAATTTCAGTAAAGTCCACTTCCCAGAAATGTCCTCGTCTGGTTCCTCATAGGTGCTTTCCTGCAGGAAGCTTGGAAGTGTAAGCTTTAACCAATTAATGGACCTGACAGGCTTTTGTTACCCATTCAGTTATTTCCTTTTGCTGTGAGTAGGTTAGTGGAAAACTGTGTTCTTGATCCTTCACGAATGAATGCAGTTTCTTTGAACAAAGGTGAGTGAGTTGATGAACATTTGCTACTGACATAGTTAGAGCCATGATTATAGGAGTAGTTACTGAAGGATTAAAAAATTCCACTTGGGGGCCTTCAGGGTTAAAAGTTATTTTGGCCCAGAGCTTGGTGAGCAGAACTCTGCCTATCAATGTGGCCAGGGATTACTAGGAAGGAGTGATGGATTTTTCCTTTTCCCTGGTCCATGGTCCTCGTAGTTGTCAAAGCCCGATATTTACTTCTGTTAGACTCTTGAATTAGAGACCTTTTATTCGGTAGAGGGCCCAATGGGCCTTACGGGCTGAGTATATTCCCCCTGCATCTACTTCAAAGTTTATTGTGTTCCCCTCCACTTCAAAAGTTACCTTGAGGTCAGGGAGAGGATCTGAGCCCGGACTTTCTTAGTATTCCTCCAGAGTCAGAATATCTGGCTGGCATGGCTGTCTCTTTCTAGGGCACTCTTTGGCCCAGTGTCCTTTTTCTTTAGAGTAGGCACATTGATCTGAGGCCAGGGGTGGCCTCTAGTGTGTGCCCAGGTATCCCTTCCTGTCTCTCTGTTTCTTAGTTTCTGGCCTATTTGTTGTTGTGACCAGGACCTTAGTCAATGCCTTAGTCTGTCTTTTGTTTCTTTTATCCTCACTCAGCTCCCTTCTCTTCCTCAGTTTCTTTCTTAAAGTATACCTTCTCGGGTTCTCTGACTAAATCCTTCAAAGTCATATCTTGTAATCCATCTAAGCATTGTAACTTTCTTTTAATATCCAGGGCAGCTTTCCCAATAAAGGCCATTGTGACAGATGCCTTTTGATCCTCTGCCTGAGGATCGAAAGGAGTATGTCTCTTATATACCTACATAATTATCTCTAGGAACATAGAGGGAGATTCATCAGGCCCTTAAATAATCTCTCTTACCTTGGCCAAATTAGTTGGTCACCTAGCGGCCACTAAGATACCCACTATTAGAGCCCGGCGATAAGTGGACAGATGCTCCCTACCTTCAAAGGTGTTGGGGTCCCAGTTGGGTCGTTTCAAGAGAAAGCCGGCTTTGAATATATTGGGAAGTTTTGTCGGTCACGCATTTGGTCCGAGGATACTTTTTTCTAGCATCCAGGAGGATTCTCTTTTGTTCCTCTGTCATGAAGAGAGTCCCTAGGAGTTGTTGGCAGTCATCTCAAGTAGGTTGGTGTGAAAACATCAATGACTTCACCAGACTTGAGAGCCAGGTTGGGTCCTCGGTAAAAGGAGGATTGTTATTTTTCCATTTATATAGGTCTGAAGAGGAGAAGGCCAATACTGGTAGGCTTGCATTTTTCCCTATGGCCATCGTCAATCATTAGTCCTTAGGGATGGAGGGAAGCAACACGGGAGTTCCAGGGTTTTCAATCATTTGCCACCAGCGAGTTCCTTTAGCAAGTCCAGCTTCCTCCAGGGGAGGAGGGGCTGTGTGTGACGCAGGGGAGTTATCTGGAGGGCCCTGGGCTGGCTTAGCGTCCTCCAATTGCGGAGAGGCTGAGTCAGCAGCTGGAGAATCACTTAGAGGGTGTTGGGGGTTGTGGGACAAGGGTAGAAGATAAGGAGGGGAACGAGAGTCCAGTAGAGTCAAATCTTGTGACTCAGGGAGAACAGAGGGTGGAGGAGGAGGAGGAGCAGAGGGGTTGAGAGATCGTGGGGGAAGGAGTAGGAACGGGGACACAGCAAGGAAAGGCTTCACCCACGGAGGAGGAGATTTGCAGAGGTCCTGCCAAGTTAAGGTATATTCCTGTTTATCAGTATGGCTATGTGGCCCTGGCTGTAAGACAATATCTCTGTCTTTTTAAATTAGTGGGAAGTAGAAAGATCCTTCTCGGGGCCATCAGAATCCAAAGGTGGGCCATTCTGTGGCACACAGAGTCTGCCAGGTCCAGCGTTTTACTGAAAAAGAAACATTCTGAGCCCTTAAGCGGACTTTGGTCCATAGATCAAGGGTCAGGGACAGAGGCATTGAAGTGATCTGTCCCATAATGAAAGATACACAAACAGTAAAAGCAACGACACAGGACACAGACAAGAGAAAACAATAAAGACAGGCAATGGACGTCCAACACTGAGACCAAGACTGAGCAGGTGGCAAAACCCGATGGGCTGGCAATACCGAATCTGAAACAAAGTATCACTGAGTCGAGGAGACTATTATTCCTCGATTCCCGAGTCCTCTGTGGCGTCCCCCAGGGACTTGGCTTGTGGCTCTGTGACACGTCTGCCAGCCACCATCAAAGAGAGCTCACACACTTCATCGACAGCCATTTTGCCAAGCCCTAACCTGAAACCTGAAACCAGAAAGAGGTGCCTTACTTACCCTGAGAGTAGCCCATTGGGGTCTCTCGTTCACCACTGCTGGATTTCGGTGGAACCTCCATATATAAATATCGGAAGAGCATTGGGGGAAGAGACCACCAAGAGACTCTCTCATGCAAAAACAAAGGGTTTATTGGGGGTCCAGCATGCTGGGGCTCAGAGCTCATTTGAATAGAGCAGAGAACCCTGAGAACAGCTTAAGCAGAGCTTATATACTTTCCTTGAAGAGGGCAGGGAGGAAAGTTTATTGATGGGCCTGGGCGGGTGAGCAGTTTGCGTGCAACTGGGTGAGGGAGTACATTCTGAAGTTTGGCAGTTGGGGACAGCACATTCTGGGAAAAAGATTAGAAATCACTTCTCAAGATTTCAACAGTGTTTTATTAAGCATACAGAAAAACAGGAAGTGACAAGAATCTATTTTATTAACATTTCACTACCAACTATACTTTGCCAGATTTCCTAAAGTCTCTATTGATATCTGCATTCCTACATATTTTCCCCAGTTCATCATTGTGATTAATTCTTCACATGTGCTGACATTTACATTCACTCAATACCCGAAACCCTATAGCCAAAGAACTTTTGGTCCAAATCCTATACTCACTCTCCTTTATAAACATACCGACTATCTTCCTAATACTACTGACTATCCATTTTGACTGGAAGTTCTCTTTGAAAATCAATCATCCAAGTTACAAGGTCCTATGCTTAATACCCAATCAAGGGCCCAATGCCCTTCTGGGCTTCAAATCTTACCTAGATTTTTGTTTTCAGATTCATATATTTTACCTATATATTCTTGAAAATATCGCAGGTTCCCAATACCATTATTCATCCAGCAGAATGATTTCTATTCCAAATCAAACCTGTTATTAACCGTAATCATACACTGTTCCCTCAATCTAACTTTAGAGAAGAGCAAGGACAGAGTTGGTCTTAAAATACAGGAATTTAGGGGATCTTCCAACTGCTGAGAAACTCAAAGGTCTATGTGCAAATGATCCCTAGAGAAGTTGTAGGCACCTATGAAGGAACTGAGAGAGCAAAAGTCATCTTTCATTGCAAACAACCTGGTCAGCATGAAGGGATGTGTCTGAATCAGCCTCTCTCTTCTTTATGTAGAGAAGAAGGACCAAACGAGGCCTCTGTGGAGAGCTGTTCCCGGTTACCAATGTTTGATATACCATTCTAACTTGTGAAAGTGTCAAAGGAATTAGGGACAGCCTCCATTTCATGGGACCTTTGGAAGCAAATGTTAGGACAACGTGCTTGCCAAGGCATTGACCTCATTCAGTTCCTGAAGGAAGTGACCTCACCTCACATTCTTGGTGATGGAACTCTCTGAACGTGGGATCCAGGCATCCAGGCACACAAATCTAGTCCCAGGCCCAGTCCCAGTGGTCTCACTTCTTTTGATTTACCAAAGACAGAGTCAGTCTTTCTTGGTATCTACTGATGTGAGGATGGCCAAATGCCAGGAAAGCTCTGAAGAGTGGCCTTTCCTGAGTAAGCAGGAAGTGGCTCATCGTTGTCTCCTGACAACTTCACAGAGTTGGCCAAGGAAACCAGATCTGAGACAGAACAGGCCATTTGATGGGAACATAGTACGGCCCACCAGTCAGAGGTCACACCCGATAGTCAGAGACCTACTTTGGGAAAGGAGGTGAATTTGTGGGTGTGAGTGTGTGTTTGTGATTTTGTCTCATGTTCTGAGAATAGTAGGAAAGGCGTTTGTTTGGTTTGGAGTGGACGATTTCTAATAAGTGATTTGACAAGGCGAGTATTTTATGTCTGTGTATCCCACTGTGTCCGATGTTGTAGACATTAGAAAAGAGAATGCATCAAAGGTTTGTCCAGGCTAGTAGAAAGCTTACCAGAATTCTTTCTGCCCAATGTATGAAAGGAATGCGGCTTGTCTTATGGATGGGTAACACCTGCTATCTTCCTAAGTTGTCTGTTTTCTTCCTGAATTCTGGCCACTCTCCAGAATAGGCTCATGGATTTTGTGACCAAGTTATGTACCACCTCCAAGCTCTGTGACATGGCCATGTACTGGATAGCTGAAGGGAATGCGAGCATCTCAGAAAATTCAGATATCAGTGTGACCAGGAAAGTCTCAGTGGAGAAACACTGCTTTGGGCCGTTTTGCTAACCTAATGTTCTGTTGCCCTGAATGTCAGGAAGGTCTTTGCCTCAGGCCACCCGTTTGTGAAGCCTGAAGAAAACAGTTTTCAAATGGAAATGAATATGGCTCACCTGTGGCTCTTTGCTTAATTGCTTTGAAAAGGGATGTGTCTGAATCAGCCTCTTGGCCCTGTGTGAGGTTGTGGCTTAGATACTCAGCACGTGGTGGATGTAAAGAAAGATCCCATGTGTGCATCCAAAACCAAAATGGCCAAAAAGCAGTCCTTGTGGATGATGTCTGTCGCCTTCCTCTTTAAAGTTCTTGAACTCCATCAAGTGAGAATAGGGATCCTTTGGGTCAAATGGGTTCTTCAAAGACCTGCAGAGGAGCTTGTGTTTTCTCATGACTGCAAATCACATAAAAATATATACCTGACACTCAGTTTTCCACAAATTGGAGAAGGATAGAAGTATTAACGTCTAGCATATTTGATCACTCCTCTTTCACATGAAGGGTGTCCAGACCACCCTGAATTTACGCCAATGAGGGGCAAGGGAGTTATTTTGGACACTCTCTTGGACTCCGCCACTCATGGAAACCTTCAGCCAGAGGTTGTGATTAGTGTCTATATGGAAGAAGATGAGGGCCATATGGGAGGGTTTTGGTTTTAATTTTGGTCATTTGTGTCCGGTTGGAAGACATGACTGGGACCACCTGGGCTTGAACTCTGGTGTGATTCCCCTTAGAGACTGAATTCAGAGAAGTATTGCCATGAATTTTGTTGGGATTTTAGGAGTCCACCCATGAGAATCACCCTTGGAAACTGAGATCTAGGCCCAGGGTGGCTTTCCACAGAGCCCTGGGTATCTCAGCCAGAAGATCACATGATTTAATTCTGAAAGACTTGCCAGCCATTGTTGAGAGTCACAACACACATGGACGTCACTTTGTAGACCTCAATAGGCCTGGCTTCATGTGACATTTTGGCCACTCTTTGGGAAGCCTTGCCTGTGAGAGTTATACAGAGCATTCATTGAAATGAGCTTCCTCACCATTTAAAGGTTCCTGAATGAATTGAAACCCACAGTGCCTGCAACGTCATCCTTGAAAAATGCCTAGATAAATACCATGAAATTTTTGAAATTCCCATGACCAGGTGGCACTGGAGAAACTTTGGATGTCCTGTTGCTGATCGTAAATATGCAAGACAGTGCCTTGATTGAGTGGGTTTCATGAAAATGGTGTAGAACAAAGATGCCAGTATGTTGGAACCTGCTGAGTAGTGGGCCTAGAGCAGTGGTAGGCAGGTGTGTGATAAAAAATTTGTGGTGGGGCCATGTGGATCTGCCATTGGATCCCAAATGGCTTGTGACTTACATG